>NW_027070237.1:0-60400 GCF_002906115.3 Quercus suber
AGAATCTCAAATTCTATATATATTTTTATTGCACTGGCCGATGACAAAGAGAATTTGTCAGCATAAATTGCATAAAACATTACTAATAAACAAAAATGTATTGAGTTGAAATTGAGAAAAAAAAGAAGACATGATTTCATGAGAATGAGATTTTCTAGAAGTATCATCTATATGTGAGGGAGGAGGAAGAGAGTTTGTAAATGGGTAAGAGTTTTGGTTTTGATTTACATGTGGAAAGGGTCAGACTTGGGTCATAATCTATAAGGTAATAACTGAGCTTGAGCTTTTCATAAGGTTTAGTTTATTTTTAAAAGTTACTCCATTTTGTAGAAAATAACATTTGGTCTAATTGTCAAGAACAACCCATATTTTATATAACAGTAAAAATAAGTTACTATGATCTATTGGTAACAATAAAAAAAGCTTAATAAAAAGAGGTAAAAATAGCTAAATGCAAAATTAAAGTGCTACATGGCAAGACCTCATACACTCTCGTATAAGGTCTCTACATTTTTATATAAACTAGTCACAGACCAGAGCAATACGTGGAAATAAATAATTATTTTGTATTTAGTTATGGAATAATATATAATTTGTTCTCAAAAGATTGTAGAAAATAATTTGCTTTCCCAAAAAATTAAACAATTTTTAAAATTATTTTTCATTTATCTATCTCAAAAAAAATATCATCATCTTCTAATTTTGAATTTGTTCGATTGATATTATTCATTTTTAAGACAGTCAATACTTTGTTGAATTATGTTATTGTGTGCTATATTTTCCTAATTTGTTTTCTTGTGCAACTAAATTGTTTAAATTTCAAATACAGTATTCAAATTTCTCATTCTAATAAAGAATTTATCATATATATATATATATATATATTATGGGGCCCATGGGCCTGATGGCCTCGGCCCATCATGTAGCAGGCCCAAGGCCCAGGCCGAGGAGCACAGGCTATTCAGGGCCAAGGTGAGGGAAAGCTTTTTTTCCAATCCACACCGATGACCACCTTATCCTCGGCCTGACAAAGGTGATTTTGGGGAGAGACTAACCCCAAAGTAAGCTGTCATTCTCACATTTAATGCATTCAACTAACTCCCCCTGGCCGCATTAATGGGGAGGTAACCCCTTGGCAGGATAACGTTGATCAGAGTGAACCAGTTGAGTACCGATAAGGCCTCTGATGGGACGGACGGCCAGAAAAGAAGGCAAATAGATGATCAACAGATGGAAAGAGGGGATAGGAAGATGAAAACTATAAAAAAAAAGTTAGTAAAGTAAACAAGGGGGGGGAGAAGAAAGGGAAAGTGAGAGAACAATCAGGCCTCCTCGGCCACAGGCCGAGGAGCATCCCCCCATTTGTAAAGAAACCCTTAGCATTTTTATTTTTTATAGAAAAAGTTCGTGCATGGTGATCGACGGCCAGCACCCAAACCTCTCAGCCCACTCTTTATAAATTCATTGTTTGGGCTTATTGGGCTGAAAACCCGTCACTCGGGGTCAATCCAAATTGAGTCCCTACAATTGGCGTCGTCTGTGGGAAGGATTAGGGTGCTGGCCGGCGCACCGGGCAAAGTGTTCTAAGTTCCAAGTGTTCGTTTTACAGTAGGTTAAAAAATATATATATATAGAAGGTTCGACAAAAAAAAAAAAAAAAAACNTAATTACAGGACAATGAAGAAAAAGGAGCTCCACTGCCTCTCTACTATTCATACACATACAACACCAATCAATGTGTCACTTTTGAAATGTTGTTAAAAGAAAAAATTTGCTTTGGGTTTTTAACATCACTGTATATTTCTTTGTTCACACCAAAAATATACGCTGTCTTGCTGTCTACGTACTTCATGAATGTCCTCTTTTTAGTAAGTTTAAAATTTATTTTGGATACATTTTCCCTTAAAAAACAATAGAAATAACCCTAGGCCCCCCTTATCTCATAAATCCCCACAAATCCTACACCTACAATGGGTAGAACCTCAGACCTCCTTGAAAAGAAGGAAAAGTACCATTAGGCTACAAAGCCAATAACTTCACTCTCCTTTAGATGAAATTTCTCTCTCTCTTCCCCCTTTTTTCTAAGCTTTAATGTGGTAATTATAATCTACACGAACCCCACCCCTGCTTTAATAACATCATGCTCAGTCAGCTGTGAATATGTGCAAACAAGAGGTAGTGGACATTCTAGAAATCCATCTGAAGACAAATGAACAAAGAATAAAGCAAGAACACACAACTGATTTAAACAAGTGCTAGTCAAATAGTAAATCAGAACCTGAATCATCTGCTGTGGGCCTTCAGTTGGCTTCTTGAGAAAAAGTTTGACAGTTGCAGTCAGCAATTGCAATTGGACTTGTGCAGGCTCTTCGGGGAAACTCTCCAAGAAACTTTCAAGGAGCTCATCAGCATTATCAATTCTTTCCGCATATTCACCAATTATCCAGATCATTGAAGCCTTGGGGATTTTTTTTTGGGGGGGGGGGGGGGGAGGAATTATTTTGTTAATAAAAAAAATGATAATAGAAAGCTTAAAACTTTTATAATTGATTTGTTACAGAAGAAGAAGCACTACCTTAGCTTCCGGCTCATCTAAAGTGTCTAAGCTCTCACAGAGTGTTGCAATGATAGACTCATAGCTGTATGGGATAACAGAGTTTGGAAGAAAGATACCATCATTCACTAAAATGCTATTGAAAGCACTCTTTTTTTCTTTTTCTTTTTGTCTTTTTTAATAGGTAATAGAGATTTTATTGATTTTAAAAAGTACATTGTGTTCACGTTGATGAACACTCTATACTTGAAACAAATACAACAAATAAAAAAGAAAGCTATTGAAACCACTCTTACCCCCCCCCCCCCCCCACTCCACCAAAATAGAAAGGTTAACTTACGTGTTGGGGTATCTTCTAAAGATATCTTTAATGACTATAATTGCCTCTTGAACCACATAGTTCACTTTAATCTTGATCAGTTCAAGCAAAACACTAATGCATCGCTCAGCAGCTCTTTCTAGCTTGATGGCACAACGGCCAATAGCACGAACAGCCTTTCTAACAAAGTCTACATCTACTTCTGTGGCATATTCTTTAAATTCCAATAGAACCTGAAGAAAGGTTAACCATGAGAGCATCACAAACTCTGATGAAGAGATGTTGGAGAGTAAGGCAAACTCAAACTGACAACAACAACTTTTAGAAAAGGAACATACCTGATCTATATTTCGGTCAGAAGCAAGCTTTATCATGATTTCTAATTTCTCCATTTTCACATATATTGGGTCATTGTACTTGCAGAAAAACACCTAAAAACAAACAAAGTATTCAGTAAAACATAGGATGCAAGAGCCCCCTAAGTACATTAATCAGCATATAATGATATGACAATGTATAGGGTTGAACTCACCTTAATTTCATGGGCAAGGATCGTAGGCCGTCTTTGTACTATAAGATTGATGTTACGCAATGCAACATATTGTATCTCAGGTTCTGCAGAAAGTAATGTCACAAGAGGAGGAGCCATCTTTTTGCAAAGATTTCGAACCACATCAGTACTGGTGATAAGTTCCATTTGTTGGAGAATCATCTGCAAAGCAAAAGGAGAAGAAGATAAAGGATGATAGATATTTATCATAGTTGACAAGTTGGTAACTGTTGAAAATGCTACCAGCAACAATAATGATGCAGAACACCAATTAATCAAAGGAAATAAATGCCACCTTAACGGCTGATAGTACAACCGCACAATTAGCATGTTGTAGCCGTGGAGTAACTCTCTCAACTATATTTTCAGCTTCACGAGCATCAGCTGCCTTGTATCTAGAAAGAGCATCCAAGATAAATACTTGACCCCACCTGAATATGTATCACAACCAATGTTAGACAAGCAAGTTGTTGCAGCAGAAAATTGCGCAGGAAAAGAAACAAACAGGAAAAAAGAGAGGAACTAAATAAAAGATTGATAACTATAAAGGTGCTAGAAGCATGCACTAAGAGCTTATCACTACACTGCTACCACAAAACCTAAGTTAGACATGAAGTATCAGCTCTAGCCTATGGTGACAATCAATGCTAGCCTCAGAATACCAATACACAAGCACATACACTGAACTGAGGAATGGATACTGGAATAAAAAGAAACTTTAAGACTGTTTTGACACATGATATTGATAACAAATACATGAAGTTTGTTTTCTACATAATATTACTATCTCTAGCTCAAATGACATCTCCTTCCCTTGTAAGAGCAAGGTCGACTGTGAGGCTTGGTTTCAAACTACGCTGAATTGTAAAAGAAGCACACTAGCAACTGCTTCAAATAACAATTAACATACTGTTTAAGGCAAATTGATGTCATTCCTTATATATCAGTCATATATATTATATTCAAATTATCAATAAAAGTAAGACGCAAACTTACTCTGTGCATTCATTTAATGCAGTAAGAAGCTTCGAGAGTGTGTGGCTAGTGATCTCAAAAATGGGACTATTGCTATTATCTTGTATCTCAGCAAGAGCAGCGACAGCATTTGCTACAACCATTGGATTATTGTCAGATATCAAATCCTTCAAAGATTCCAAGAAACCTCTGTCCTCAACTAACTCAGCATTGATATCATAAAGTTTTGCAACACATATAGCTGCTGTCTTTCGGACATATGGATCGTCATCCTGTCAAAATATAAGAAAAAGGAAAGCTCAGATTGCTGGGTCAAATTTCAAGGAGTTTAACATAGAACAATAAGAGAGAGAGAGGGGTAGCAAGGTGCAAGAGAAGGATAATTGTCAAATAAGTAATGAATGTATCTGACTCATCAAAAGTTGACACTTAATTCCAACAATCATGCGTGAGTGGTAAAAATTCCCTCCTTAAATCACCTTAAGACACCTTTGAAGGGGGTCACACAAATATTCTGTGATTTTATCAACACGTATGCATCCCATTGTCCGTACAGCCAAAGCTCGAATCAAAGGATTTGGGTCCTGTGAATCCTGCATAAATGCTCATAAAGTAAAAGTTAATTAGAGATGCCTAAAAGCTCATTACAGTGTCAAAAATATTATGTTTCAAAATCACTTGAAGGAAAAGATATCAACATAAGCCTTCAATATAGTATAAGATAGAAATGTACTATCATCTAGGATGGAGGGGTATTTTCCATCCCTGTGAGATAGGGGGATGTTTGCAAAAAACACACATCCATTTTGTGTTTTTTTATATTTTATTTTATTAAATATATACTAAATTGTTGTGTCACTGATGTCAATAATTATACTAAGAACTAACAAATTTGAAGTTTTAAACAATGCAAGACAGATGATTCAATTCTAGTTCTTACCTTCACAAATGTATTTACTGCGAGGATAGCTAGGTCAGGCTGGCTTTTAGCATAATTAATAAGATACAGATAAACAAGCTTTTTCAACTCCAAATTCTCTGTTTGCATGCAATTTACTACGTCTGTGAACAAGGATGAAACATCCTTCCCAACAGTCATTGCAGCAATCACCTTCTTAACAGCATCTTTTCTCTTATCCTGCATAACAAATAAAAGAAGAGTCTGCTTTACATAGTTTCTGATGAACTACAAAATGTGAGAGAGAGAGAGAGAGAGAGAGAGAGAGAGAGAGAGAGACTTAAATACTAAAATATTATTGCAGCCAATAGAGAGGGGAATAAACAACTACTCTCTTCTTCTTTTTTTCTTTTTTCTTTTTTATTTTTTGTAATTATGAGTGCACCAAATAGGTTTAAACCTACAACGTCACCCTCTGCCTTGGTTTTACAAGGGAAGGAGGTGCAATTTGAAGTAGGGCTCATTGGTTTATTAACAACCTCTCAATCAAAGGGAATGATATCTAAGAGCACTAGAAACACCATAAGCTTCTTGCAATGGAGAAATAACAATAATTTATGGTCATTAAAAAGTAAAACAGAAATAAATCACATCTAAATAATATTACAAGTAAATGTCCTATACATAGATTCTTTTAATACCAATAGCAGCATTGTCACTATCCTTAGCCATGCAAGAGTTCTATAAAACTAGTAATTCTTTACAGTTTTCCAAGTAAGCCTCTCTTACTTCCAACACTAACCTTCACAGGCACATTCTAGCATCGAACAATTTCCCCCTAGACGCAACAGCTTACTTCTTCAAGTTGCGCTCTAAATAAGAACTCCTCTCAAGTAAAAGTAGTCTTGACATTTATTCTTAAAGCCTAAAATGCAATAATGATACCCTCACATTCCTTCCAGCACTATGCTGCTCAGCAATCTGACCACAATGTTCTGCTTGATTCAATGGCCTATCTCTTCACATTGTCGTCTTAATTCAAACTCAATCAACATAAAGGTAGCTTCCATCTCTACTCCTAAGACCCCAAACGCAATATACCATTAACTATACCTATGCTTTTTTTAATCAAAATATTACAAAATACCCACAAACCCTCTTACATAGGTGAAATGGAAATCCCCAAATTGTTAAAACAGCTCAGACTTAAGAGTAATACCAAAACCCATTCCATTTCAATGTTTCTTCTTCTATTCTCCTATGATTCCACGACAATCAAATAGAACATCTAAATTCCACAGTCAGAAACTCAAAAATGCTAGAGACGTAAATCGAAACCCCCCTATTTATCAAAGTTAACAGCTAAAGCAAATCTCATTCTACGCATAATTATACTGATTCAGAAAAAATAATCCAGATTCTAATTCATTTCCCAGCGATTTTCTCAGCCACCAAACAGAGAAAAAAGTTCGTCACATACAAAGAAATAACTTCGATCCGTACAATTCAGAAACGCTACGTAATCATAGAAAGCCAATCCGATGAAATCTATATGCAAATCAAATGGTAAACCAATAGATCTGCTAGCAAGTCTCGTCAAATTGGCCACAAAATTATCACGCGCATCAAATCAGAAACGAAATGGATCCAGATCAGAGAGCTCCATTACATAAAAATATAGAAAGAGAAAGAGATTGCGAGAGAGAGAAAGAGACCTTGTACTGGGAATTGAGCTCCTCTTTGAGCTCGGGGATTTCACCTTTCTTGGTGGTGGAGAAGTACTTGGAGTCGTGGCCACTCATCTCTGTGTCTGTGTGTCTTCGTCTTCTCTATCTGAGAGAGAGAGAAAGAAAGACGAAGAAGAAGAAGAAGAGCGAAAATGGGAAATGGCAATGGTGGAGACCGAGAAATCGCTTTTCTCGTTTAAAAATTACTGTGCGTGAGTAATTAATTCCCCGTTTGTTTTTGTTTGGCTTTAATTGCTTTAATTACCGTCTTTGTTTCATTTTTGGTCACCCCTACGCTCCGCTTGAGAGTTCTTTAAGGGAAGTTAATAAAATAAAATGAAATGAAATGTTCATAATATAATAAAAAATAATGGAATTAAATAGAATGTATTTAAGTAAGAGAAAAGAATAAAATAAAATAAAATTAAGTAATTTTGATTGGATGTTTTAAAATAAAATAATGAAAATGAATAGAATATAAGTAATCTTGTTTGGGAGCAGTATGGAGAAAATAGAATGGAATCATTTTATGACAATATTACTATTAGACTTTTATTTTAAAATAAAGAGTTGAATATATAGGGGTATTTTGAGAATTTTAGTAAAAAAATCATTAAATCTAATTTCATTCCCTCCTATTCCTCCCAATTTCGGGAGGAATGAAAATTTGAGATTTTAAGGGACCAGAGATTAGAGAGGAATGAGTGTTCCCTCCTACCTATTCCATTCTCTCCCACTTAAACTCCCAAACAAATGAATAAATTTTCTATTTTCTTCATTAAAACTCCAAAATAAGGGAGTATTCTAGTAATATTGTTTGTATTTTTTAAAAATATGTGTAGGTAAAAAAAGTATATAAAAATATATATAATATTATTTAAAAACTGAAAACATGTATTTAAACTCCTATATCAAACAACCCCTTATTTTTATAAAATATAGTAAAACGGTTTACCTTTATTTTATAAAACATTTTACAAAAACATATATTGTCTCTCGACCACCTTTTGGTGTCTATGTTGTTGATCAAACAACTATTGCTGACCCTCTTGTCGCCGTAGCCCCTAGTCTAGTGGTTAATGTCGGCGCTCAGTCGCCTAACCCACTTGTCTAGTTACTAGAGTTGCCGTAGTTTGGTTGAGCGAGTTGTTAGTCCTAGCAATCTAGTGGCTAGACCTTCGGCATTGACAACTCCAATGATTGAGCCATAAGTTTTTATGATTTGTGCTTGAAACTTTTACATTGAGACTCACTTATAAGCTAGCTTTTTATTTTTTAAAACTTTTATACACAATTTTTAAAACCTCAAATAAACTGAATTAGCTGTATCACACCAAACACCTTAAAACATTTTATTGAAAATGTATTTTGAAAAATGTTTTACAGTGAAATAAACGGTCGTCTAAGCCGGTTTAGAGAACCGGTTGGTTGACCACCTTGTGCTTGATGGATATGACCCGGGTATTGCTGGTCAATAAATTGACTCTCAACGTAGGCCGTGATGGGCTCAATAGTAGGCCCTGTTCGTTATTTCTGAAGCTTGATGGGTTCGGGCCTTCGGTTATAAATAAAAGTTTGAACTACAAAAGGCGAGCACCGATTCCACAATCCGAAAATCTGAGGCGGTTCCTCTGTAACTGTACTGCACTATAAATCTAATCTCGCTTCCTCAAACTACATCAGACAGAACAGTCAGTCATGGGACACGGTACTTTCATGAAAATCCTAGTATAAAATTTGTTGTCTAAATAGAAATTAATGGGAAAAAAAAAAAGTTATTGATTTTTATTTTTAATTTTTGGTTTGAATTCATGATTCCAGGTGAAAAAGGCCGACCCAACAAAAAGCACAAATCTTCAGCCAAGGTTCGTCAAAAACCCACTATTACTTATGCAAATTTCTTTGATTTTTACACAGACCCACATGGGTGTTCTTAACTTTCTGTAAGCTATGTTACTCACAAAACCAAAGCACCATGTGCAGGAGGATCACAGGAGCATTGTTGAAGATGAAGATGCATATTATGGCGAAGAAGTCGACGATGATAACCGCGATGGTATGGTCATTGCTCTTTGTATAAACTATAATGATTTTTATTTTGTTGGGTTTTTATTTATTTATTTATTTTTCTTCTTTTTATTGATTTGAATTCAATTTGATTGATTCAAGGTGAGAAAAAGAGAGACTTTACCAAATTAGAGTTGAAACCGGATCATGCTAATAGGCCTTTGTGGGCTTGCGCGGATGGCCGTATTTTCCTCGAAACATTTTCGCCATTGTATAAACAAGCTTATGATTTTCTCATTGCTATAGCTGAACCTGTTTGCAGGTATCAAATTTTGAGTGTAACACATCAATTTGTGTTTTATGTATTGAGTATTTTTTTTTTTATATGGGTCTGTATTTGTCAGATTATAGCAGTGTTGTGTGTGTGAATTTTGATTTATAGGCCCGAGTCGATGCATGAGTACAACCTGACCCCTCATTCGTTGTATGCCGCGGTGTCTGTTGGTCTTGAAACTGAAACTATCATAGCTGTTTTGAATAAACTGTCAAAGACAAAGCTGCCTAAGGAAATGATTGATTTCATACATGCTTCCACGGCCAATTATGGCAAAGTGAAGCTTGTGCTAAAGAAGAATAGGTACTTTGTGGAATCTCCATTTCCTGAGGCAAGTGACTATTTTTTGAGCTTTTTTGGTTATTGGCAGTGTATAGAGATTTTCAAGTTGTGATGCTAATGGTTAGTGAACTCTTTGCAGGTATTGAAGAAGTTGCTTAAGGATGAAGCCATATCCAAAGCAAGGATTAATGCTGAGGTTGGTTACTTGATACAATTAAATTTGTAAATGGCTGGTGTGTGTATTGTTTTCCATGCATGACTTATTTCTAATAGGTTTCTAATCTTTGGATGATTTGACTGGTGGTTTTTAGATATTGAGAAATGGCTTAATGGATACTATTCTAAGAACTGGCTTGTTTGATCCATGGTGACCAGTTATTTGAACATTTTTTTTGTAGACCATCTTTAATTGTAGGCATGTTTTAGGTTCATATGCTGTGCTTACTGTGTGTCTCTTTGTTTGTGTGTATGCTTGCCTCTTTCCAATAATTTTTGAAGATTGATTGTCTTATCAGACCTTATTAAGATTCATTTTTGTGCTTCATTATGGTGAGCTTTAGTACATAAATTTTTAAACTTTCAACATTATCAATGTATGATGTATATTGTCTAGTGCCAGTATATTTCTCACAAATTTTTTGTCAACTATAGCTGCTTTACACTCCTTTTCTTCCTCTTTTAAAATCTAATGGCTGTACATGATTGTGTATTTGTTTTGTTTTCTTCTCTTTTACTTGGAGAAGTAGCTTTATATCATATTTCAACATTTTCTATTAGTTGAATGTTGAATCTCTATGTGGACTTAAGGTTTCAAATGGAAGTGATGGCTTTACAATCAGCAAAGCAAAGGCTGAAATTGGAACTGGTCATGAGGATTTGCTTAGTGGAGCAGAAGTGGCAGCTGCAGCAGAAGAAAAAGAAACTCATGCATTTGAGGTTGACCCTGCTCAGGTAATCTATAAGAGTTTTCTGAAATCGAACACATCTTAGACCATGCATGATTTGTGTTGCCTTGTCAGGCCTAAACTCCTTAGATTGGAGCAGTAAGGCACCCATTTGGTGCAAAAGGATATCAGCTGGATTTAGGTCATCCTGGTCCCAATCTGTGACTTAAATTTGACTTATGTAGTGCATAGAAAGCATACACAGCTTCATCCAACCCCCCACCCCCCGCCCTTCTCTTCCAGGATTTCTTTGAAAGGGTTTATTGGGGAGGCTTGTCTTGTACTGTATGACCTTTTGGATCTGATTCAATATTTTTTGGCTCTTTCTTCAACTGGATGGTATTAGATAAGTGTATACCATATAATATTGTAGATGTTTGGATTCTTTGTGTGTCTGAATTGTTTTTTGGGGAGGTTTGAACATATATGATATAACTGGTATACTTAATTTGTTCCCATGATTTGTTGTACTATTTTAAATGATCAATACAATTATTCATCACTATTATTATTATTATTATTATTATGAAGGATCTTTCAGATCTGCTTGTTTCTGTATGTTGCATGAGTAAGTTGGTTTATATGTATGCCAACGAGTTCTAGCTCCAAAGGCACCTTCTCCCCTTGAAAAGAGCACAGTAGAGGATGAGGTTGTGGGTTCAAGACCCATGGGGTGCAATTGTGACTTTTTTTCTTAAAAAAACATGTTTATATGTAGATACATTTCTTTCACTAGCAATAAATCTGAACATTTATATCAATTTGTTCCATTGTGGTGGAAAAACAGAAATGCCCACAAAGATGGAGAACATTGCATTCTGTAGATTTGGTTGAGTTAATATTTATGGGGTGAAGTTATCATTTTTATACTTGGATCCTTCATGGCTTATTTGAAGAGATCTCTTAATGAAACTCTTTTTGTTCTCTAATCGACAGGTTGAGAATGTAAAGCAACGTTGCTTGCCAAATGCTTTAAATTACCCCATGTTGGAGGAGTATGACTTCAGAAATGATACCGTGAGTTAGAATTCACATGTTTTTCCCCTTATCTTAAATTATTACTGAATGTTGAGTTGAATTTCAGTGTTGTGGAGTGAAAGGACATCCAGCACCTTTACAAGTTTCATCATATTATGGAGTCACATATGATGATTGTACGTATCTTTTGTCACTATGTACCCCTCCAACATAACTTTTGCTCTTTGACTCTGCAGGTTAACCCTGACCTCGATATGGAATTGAAGCCTCATGCACAACCACGGCCATATCAGGAAAAGAGTCTTAGTAAAATGTTTGGAAATGGTAAGCTTAGTTTGTGGTGGTACATACCTCTTTTCCTAAGATCTGATTTAACTGATTTTAACTTGGGACGCCCTCTATATTATTTCTAAGTTTAATTATCTCTTGGTTGGGACCAAATATAGATTGAGTCACATTTTTTAAGACTGATTTTCAGCCCATTGTTAAGGAACGTAGTAGATTACGTGAGCAGATAAAAAGAAATCATGATTAGTTATACAATTTATGCAGATTTTTGAATGGTGTAGAAACCCCACATGCTAATGTTAAATCTTCTGTACTTGAAAATTTATGATTTTTTTTCTCTCCTTATTTGTTACTGGTATTCTTATTAACATTTTTACAATTTTTTTCGTTGTTCGATTTTCTCAAGCTCTCTGATGGCTTTGGCAAGAAAAAATATATTACTCTTGTCTTAACTTTTTGAATGATTGTATATAATTTCAGTTGACATTAAAAAATTATTTAATTGTAGGTAGAGCAAGATCTGGCATCATAGTGCTACCTTGTGGTGCTGGAAAGTCTCTGGTTGGTGTCTCTGCAGCTTGCCGAATAAAAAAAAGCTGCCTTTGCTTAGCAACAAATGCTGTTTCTGTGGATCAGTGGGCTTTCCAGTTCAGGCTATGGTCAACCATCCGAGAAGATCAAATCTGTCGTTTCACATCTGATAGCAAAGAAAGGTTCCGCGGTAATGCTGGGGTGGTTGTGACAACATATAACATGGTTGCTTTTGGTGGTAAACGGTCTGAAGAATCTGAAAAGATTATTGAAGAGATAAGAAATAGAGAATGGGGTTTGCTTCTCATGGATGAGGTAATCTTTTTTACTTCATTTGTTGATTGTAGCCTCCTACCTATAAGATTATGTTAATGTTATATGCATTATAGGTTGGTGATTTACATCTGGTTTGTTCAGGTGCATGTGGTTCCTGCTCACATGTTTCGAAAGGTCATTAGTATCACTAAATCTCACTGCAAACTTGGGCTCACTGGTATGTCTTCAGTTATTTGTTTACAATGTTGCAACATACACCCTTGCCTTTTTCTGATGATAACTGAAAATTTGTTGACTAATTTTACTGCAGCCACTCTTGTTAGAGAGGATGAAAGGATTACTGATCTGAACTTTCTTATTGGGCCGAAATTGTATGAAGCAAACTGGTTGGATCTAGTAAAAGGTGGATTTATTGCAAATGTACAGTGTGCTGAAGTATGGTGTCCGATGACAAAGGAGTTTTTTGCTGAATATTTGAAGAAAGAAAACTCCAAGAAAAAGCAGGTTTGCCTGGTTTACAAATCCTTCATTTTTGTTTTCTCTTCATGCAAATTATTTCTTAATTGGAAATCATGGATGGATGTATGTATTATTCTGCATCATGTCAATTCTTCTTCATGTAATGCTTTTATTTGCTGCTGTTACATGTCTTTCTTGATTAACTTCTGATGCTCTATTTTGACTTTCATGGTATGCTGTTATTTTCTGATTGTGATTTTTTATATATACATTTCTCTATGGAAGTAATTGCTTTATAGAAAGTCAGCAGGTTCCCAGCTGTTATATATCCCCCCTCATTAACTTAATGGTCTCTCAAATTTTCAGGCACTCTATGTGATGAACCCAAATAAGTTCAGGGCATGCGAGTTTCTTATAAGGTTTCATGAACAGCAGCGTGGCGATAAAATAATTGTCTTTGCTGACAATCTTTTTGCACTCACAGAGTATGCGATGAAACTACGCAAACCTATGATCTATGGTGCTACCAGGTTGTCTATGAAGATATTTTTCTTAAGAAGTATGCTTCTACTTGTGCTGCTTCATATCTAATGTTGGCAATCTCTCTGTGTACTGTTTTAGCCATGTTGAGAGGACAAAAATTCTTGAAGCTTTCAAAACTAGCAAGGATGTAAACACAGTTTTCCTGTCCAAGGTGCTCAATTGATGTTATCTTCTTTTTTCAGTAATTTTGGTTCTTCAAAATATTGGCATCTTATTTCTGATGGGTTCATACAATTTGCTTTACTTGATGATTGAAGTATTTGTAAGATCATTATGACATGCTTGAATGTATGAACTCTCTATTGGGTGTGTGTCAAGGTCAAGAAACTGGTGCATATATGTGATCCTATTTGGGTCGATGTGGTACACTTGCCCATACTATTGAATTTTCTAATTTTTTCTTCTTTCGGAGTTGAAAACAATTAGAACTCCACAGTATTGACTAGTTTTTCCTTTTAAATTGGATACAGCTTATGAAGTTGAGACATTATATTAATTATCAAAAAAAAAAAAAAAATTGGAACATTATATCAATGAAGGTTGTCCTAATTGTTTTGTCATTTTCAGGTGGGTGATAATTCGATAGATATTCCTGAGGCAAATGTTATCATTCAGATTTCTTCACATGCTGGTTCAAGACGTCAAGAAGCCCAACGTCTGGGTCGTATTCTTAGGGCTAAGGTTCATTTCATATCCTCTTTCTATACAATATAATCTTCGCTTGTCTATAGTAGTTGGTAACAACAACAACAACAACAAGCCTTAGTTCCAAAATTTTGGTGTTAGCTATGGATCTTAATGGACTAATTAAGGCTCATCAGAAATAATTAGCAACGTTAATTGATTGACATCATTATGGAAGATTGTTTGCGATGATTTTGGAATAAAAAAGCATTGGACATTGTTGTGAGAGTTTCATTTTAATGGATTATGCCGACCATCAGATTTAAGATTCTGTTCATTTGGATGTACAGGGTAAACTTCAAGATAGGATGGCGGGAGGTAAAGAGGAATACAATGCATTTTTCTATTCCCTTGTGTCAACAGATACACAGGTATGCATCTGTTCTCTTTTCTTGATTTGATTAGTTGTTGAACTGTGTGAGGATAATGATTAAGTGATTAAATCACCACTTCCTAGAGTAGGTATCTTGAGTTAGAGCCTTGTCTCCACTCTTCCTCCAATTTAAAATTTTCACATATTAAGGGGGGAGTCTGGGTGGAGTTTTAAAAATAATATTTAAGCGATTAAATTCATCTTTTTCTATTAGCTTAAGCTTTTGGGACTAGTGGTAATTTGTCAAATTATTTTATTATAGATTTTTTTTTTTTTTTTTTTAATTTGGAAGTATGAACCTTTTAATATTTGGTTAAGATTTTTTATAGCCAAATTATTGGGTCTGAATGCAGGAGATGTACTACTCTACCAAAAGGCAGCAGTTTTTGATTGATCAAGGTTATAGCTTTAAGGTATATGTTTATGTTTTATTATGCGTCTCATTTTATTGCAGAAGCAGTTATTCTGATGAGGATTCTAATTGCTAATACATGTAGAATTTTGCTTTTTTGCCCAGTAACTGTTATGCACATAGCTGTCAAAACTGTATTTCATTTGGTTATTATTAGTTCGTAAATGGCACTCAACTTTTACTTGTGACAGGTAATAACAAGCTTGCCTCCACCTGATACGGGAGCTGATTTGAGTTACTACAGTTTACAAGATCAATTGGCACTACTTTCCAAGGTCTTTATCTGCACTGCGCTTCAACTTTAAATTCAGTCGTTGAATAAGAAATTCCTGACCTTTCTTGCACATCAGGTGTTGAGTGCTGGCGATGATGCAGTTGGTTTAGAGCAATTAGAAGAAGATGCAGATGACATAGCACTTCATAAAGCCCGTCGTTTTATGGGATCCATGAGTGCTATGTCAGGTGCAAATGGGATGGTTTACATGGAGTACAGGTATGGTATCCCATTTTCCCCACACTTAATCTCCACAGTTTTTTTGTGCCACTCTTTTTAATGCATATTGCCATATTGGTACTCTCGGTTCATCATGTAAATCTGTAATTGTCATATAACTATTAAATGTTATATGCATTATAGGTTGGTGATTTACATCTGGTTTGTTCAGGTGCATGTGGTTCCTGCTCACATGTTTCGAAAGGTCATTAGTATCACTAAATCTCACTGCAAACTTGGGCTCACTGGTATGTCTTCAGTTATTTGTTTACAATGTTGCAACATACACCCTTGCCTTTTTCTGATGATAACTGAAAATTTGTTGACTAATTTTACTGCAGCCACTCTTGTTAGAGAGGATGAAAGGATTACTGATCTGAACTTTCTTATTGGGCCGAAATTGTATGAAGCAAACTGGTTGGATCTAGTAAAAGGTGGATTTATTGCAAATGTACAGTGTGCTGAAGTATGGTGTCCGATGACAAAGGAGTTTTTTGCTGAATATTTGAAGAAAGAAAACTCCAAGAAAAAGCAGGTTTGCCTGGTTTACAAATCCTTCATTTTTGTTTTCTCTTCATGCAAATTATTTCTTAATTGGAAATCATGGATGGATGTATGTATTATTCTGCATCATGTCAATTCTTCTTCATGTAATGCTTTTATTTGCTGCTGTTACATGTCTTTCTTGATTAACTTCTGATGCTCTATTTTGACTTTCATGGTATGCTGTTATTTTCTGATTGTGATTTTTTATATATACATTTCTCTATGGAAGTAATTGCTTTATAGAAAGTCAGCAGGTTCCCAGCTGTTATATATCCCCCCTCATTAACTTAATGGTCTCTCAAATTTTCAGGCACTCTATGTGATGAACCCAAATAAGTTCAGGGCATGCGAGTTTCTTATAAGGTTTCATGAACAGCAGCGTGGCGATAAAATAATTGTCTTTGCTGACAATCTTTTTGCACTCACAGAGTATGCGATGAAACTACGCAAACCTATGATCTATGGTGCTACCAGGTTGTCTATGAAGATATTTTTCTTAAGAAGTATGCTTCTACTTGTGCTGCTTCATATCTAATGTTGGCAATCTCTCTGTGTACTGTTTTAGCCATGTTGAGAGGACAAAAATTCTTGAAGCTTTCAAAACTAGCAAGGATGTAAACACAGTTTTCCTGTCCAAGGTGCTCAATTGATGTTATCTTCTTTTTTCAGTAATTTTGGTTCTTCAAAATATTGGCATCTTATTTCTGATGGGTTCATACAATTTGCTTTACTTGATGATTGAAGTATTTGTAAGATCATTATGACATGCTTGAATGTATGAACTCTCTATTGGGTGTGTGTCAAGGTCAAGAAACTGGTGCATATATGTGATCCTATTTGGGTCGATGTGGTACACTTGCCCATACTATTGAATTTTCTAATTTTTTCTTCTTTCGGAGTTGAAAACAATTAGAACTCCACAGTATTGACTAGTTTTTCCTTTTAAATTGGATACAGCTTATGAAGTTGAGACATTATATTAATTATCAAAAAAAAAAAAAAAATTGGAACATTATATCAATGAAGGTTGTCCTAATTGTTTTGTCATTTTCAGGTGGGTGATAATTCGATAGATATTCCTGAGGCAAATGTTATCATTCAGATTTCTTCACATGCTGGTTCAAGACGTCAAGAAGCCCAACGTCTGGGTCGTATTCTTAGGGCTAAGGTTCATTTCATATCCTCTTTCTATACAATATAATCTTCGCTTGTCTATAGTAGTTGGTAACAACAACAACAACAACAAGCCTTAGTTCCAAAATTTTGGTGTTAGCTATGGATCTTAATGGACTAATTAAGGCTCATCAGAAATAATTAGCAACGTTAATTGATTGACATCATTATGGAAGATTGTTTGCGATGATTTTGGAATAAAAAAGCATTGGACATTGTTGTGAGAGTTTCATTTTAATGGATTATGCCGACCATCAGATTTAAGATTCTGTTCATTTGGATGTACAGGGTAAACTTCAAGATAGGATGGCAGGAGGTAAAGAGGAATACAATGCATTTTTCTATTCCCTTGTGTCAACAGATACACAGGTATGCATCTGTTCTCTTTTCTTGATTTGATTAGTTGTTGAACTGTGTGAGGATAATGATTAAGTGATTAAATCACCACTTCCTAGAGTAGGTATCTTGAGTTAGAGCCTTGTCTCCACTCTTCCTCCAATTTAAAATTTTCACATATTAAGGGGGGAGTCTGGGTGGAGTTTTAAAAATAATATTTAAGCGATTAAATTCATCTTTTTCTATTAGCTTAAGCTTTTGGGACTAGTGGTAATTTGTCAAATTATTTTATTATAGATTTTTTTTTTTTTTTTTTTAATTTGGAAGTATGAACCTTTTAATATTTGGTTAAGATTTTTTATAGCCAAATTATTGGGTCTGAATGCAGGAGATGTACTACTCTACCAAAAGGCAGCAGTTTTTGATTGATCAAGGTTATAGCTTTAAGGTATATGTTTATGTTTTATTATGCGTCTCATTTTATTGCAGAAGCAGTTATTCTGATGAGGATTCTAATTGCTAATACATGTAGAATTTTGCTTTTTTGCCCAGTAACTGTTATGCACATAGCTGTCAAAACTGTATTTCATTTGGTTATTATTAGTTCGTAAATGGCACTCAACTTTTACTTGTGACAGGTAATAACAAGCTTGCCTCCACCTGATACGGGAGCTGATTTGAGTTACTACAGTTTACAAGATCAATTGGCACTACTTTCCAAGGTCTTTATCTGCACTGCGCTTCAACTTTAAATTCAGTCGTTGAATAAGAAATTCCTGACCTTTCTTGCACATCAGGTGTTGAGTGCTGGCGATGATGCAGTTGGTTTAGAGCAATTAGAAGAAGATGCAGATGACATAGCACTTCATAAAGCCCGTCGTTTTATGGGATCCATGAGTGCTATGTCAGGTGCAAATGGGATGGTTTACATGGAGTACAGGTATGGTATCCCATTTTCCCCACACTTAATCTCCACAGTTTTTTTGTGCCACTCTTTTTAATGCATATTGCCATATTGGTACTCTCGGTTCATCATGTAAATCTGTAATTGTCATATAACTATTATTCCATTTGCAGTACTGGGCGAAAAATGCAAGGCCAGTTGAAGGGTAAGCCCAAGGATCCAGCCAAGCGACATCACCTGTTCAAAAGGCGCTTTACTTGAGATGATAAGCCAACTTAACTTTGTATACAAAAAGAGAAGAGCGTTCAAACTAGCAGGATGCCATGGTTTTATTGGTGTTCATGTTTCTTTACCCCCACAATTTGTATGATGTTATAATGAGTTGGCATTTTGTATATTTCTCTACAAATAGCCTGTTAATATGCTCGAGAGAGTCAAAGAGTTCAGGGTGCTCAACCATTAGGCTATTTAGGCAATGAATAGCCTAATGGCCTAAGGGCTCCCAAAGGGAAGAAAGTCATCCTAAAATATAATATATTGAATCTATTTGACTTATAATATTGCAAAAAATATATAATAAAAAAAGTAAGCCTCTTGCCTAGCAAAAAAAAAAAAAAAAAAAACTTCTAATAGAATGCATTGTCTATCAGTCTTACAATGTAAAAATTGTAATTAAGGCCTACGAATTTAATGAATAAAAATTGTTTTGGAAAATATTATATTCTTTACGATGGTCGTGCTTTGGTGGCTTTCTATCAATACATTTTACTATATTTGTGGTAGCTTAAGGCCTGGTTTGGATAGCACGTTCTCGTTTCAGTTTGAGCGTTTTCAGCTTTTTCTTTTCTTTTTTTAAGACCAGCACCTGGTGCATTGTTCATGGGATATGAACAGTATACCAAGGCATATGAATAATAAAAAAGAGTGAACAGTAATTTTTTTTATATTTAAAAATTATTTTGCTACAGTGTTTTAAATTTTTAATTTTCAGCAAAATAAGCTGTATCTAAATGGACCCTTAGAGTGTCAATATTTTTAATCTCCTAAAAATTTTACTCTTCTTTTCTCTTCTTATCAAAATTTAGAATTATAATTAATAGTTCTCCGGACAAGTTGATTATTGAAATCCATTGCTCAATATTTAAAATCCAATATTGCTTAGAGAAATAATGATTATCTCAATAATGATATTTATTCTTAAATTGATTGTTTAGATTTATTTTTAGAATTTAAAATTTAACATAAATATTATAAATAGATTAAAATGGTCTAACTAATATATTAAGTAATGTATTGCTTATAAAATAGGGCTAATTACAACATACCCACCTGAGATTTGGCTAAAATTAAGTTGCCTATTTGTGGTTTGAAATTTGACACTTTACTCATAAGGTTAGCTCAATTAGGATTTTGTAACCTACTTCTGTTAAAAATGGGGTTAAATATGTAATTTTGCTCTCATTTTATGTCTCTTTCCTCCAAAACATAAAAAACAAAAAACAACAAAGGAAAACAAGATCAAAAAATAAGGGTTTAGTGAAAATTAAGAACAAACATTAGTCTCAACTTCCATCAATACTTTTTAATATTTATTCAAAAACAGAAAACTCCGTCAAATCAAGCAACTCAAATTCTTATCTTATATGACAAACTAATAAAAAAAAAACTCCATAATCTCATTGAAATCTTAATAATGAGAATGTGGAAAAATACTTGATGATCAAATATGATGAGTATACTTTCATAGAAGCCGATCTTTCACATGATCAACAGAAGGTAATAGAACATCTCCAATCATATTATGATTTCAATCAAACTATACATCTTAAACCATATGCCTGTTTAAAAAACAAGACATAGAGAGGGAAAAAAAAAATTTCTTGAAACATTACAACGAAATCAAAAGTACCACCAAATTTTTTTTTTTTTAAATGCCAATTCCACCAACATTGTCAAGCTTCAACGAAAACCCACAAAAAAAAAAAAAAAAAAAAAAAAAAAAATAAAAAAAGTAAGCCTCTTGCCTAGCAAAAAAAAAAAAAAAAAAAAACCTTCTAATAGAATGCATTGTCTATCAGTCTTACAATGTAAAAATTGTAATTAAGGCCTACGAATTTAATGAATAAAAATTGTTTTGGAAAATATTATATTCTTTTCGATGGTCGTGCTTTGGTGGCTTTCTATCAATACATTTTACTATATTTGTGGTAGCTTAAGGCCTGGTTTGGATAGCACGTTCTTATTTTAGTTTTTACGTTTGAGCGTTTTCAGCTTTTTCTTTTCTTTTTTTAAGACCAGCACCTGGTGCATTGTTCATGGGATATGAACAGTATACCAAGGCATATGAACAATAAAAAAGAGTGAACAGTAATTTTTTTAATATTTAAAAATTATTTTGTTACAGTGTTTTAAATTTTTAATTTTCAGCAAAATAAGCTGTATCTAAATGGACCCTTAGAGTGTCAATATTTTTAATCTCCTAAAAATTTTACTCTTCTTTTCTCTTCTTATCAAAATTTAGAATTATAATTAATAGTTCTCCTGACAAGTTGATTATTGAAATCTATTGTTCAATACTTAAAATCCAATATTGCTTAGAGAAATAATGATTATCTCAATAATGATATTTATTCTTAAATTGATTGTTTAGATTTATTTTTAGAATTTAAAATTTAACATAAATATTATAAATAGATTAAAATGGTCTAATTAATATATTAAGTAATGTATTGCTTATAAAATAGGGCTAATTACAACATACCCACTTGAGATTTGGCTAAAATTAAGTTGCTTATTTGTGATTTGAAATTTGACACTTTACCTATAAGGTTAGCTCAATTAGGATTTTGTAACTTACTTCTGTTAAAAATGGGGTTAAATATGTAATTTTGCTCTCATTTTATGTCTCTTTCCTCCAAAACATAAAAAACAAAAAACAACAAAGGAAAACAAGATCAAAAAATAAGGGTTTAGTGAAAATTAAGAACAAACATTAGTCTCAACTTCCATCAATACTTTTTAATATTTATTCAAAAACAGAAAACTCCATCAAATCAAGCAACTCAAATTCTTATCTTATATGACAAACTAATAAAAAAAAACTCCATAATCTCATTGAAATCTTAATAATGAGAATGTGGAAAAATACTTGTTGATCAAATATGATGAGTATACTTTCATAGAAGCCGATCTTTCACATGATCAACAGAAGGTAATAGAACATCTCCAATCATATTATGATTTCAATCAAACTATACATCTTAAACCATATGCCTGTTTAAAAAACAAGAGAGGGAAAAAAAAATTTCTTGAAACATTACAACGAAATCAAAAGTACCACCAAATTTTTTTTTTTTTTAAATGCCAATTCCACCAATATTGTCAAGCTTCAACGAAAACCCACAAAAAAAAAAAAAAAACCCCTAAACTACAGAAAAGCAAAACTAGGAAAATGAAATGCAGAAGCTGAGAAAATACAATTACAATGACAAATCCATACAGATCTTGATAATGCTGAAAATCGCTAGTAAATTGCACAGTCCTCACGTGCTCTAGACAAAACTTGCACAACAAAGAAGAAGAAAAATCCTACAAAGAGCATCAGTGTGGTAACGACTAAAGACCCTCCGAAAGTTAAGTTAGAGAACTTTCATAACTTTAGAGTACTAGAGCTGGGGTAAATTATGCATACCTTATTTTTTGAGGGTTTGAGGTTTTTATAATAATGTAGAACCGACTTCTATTTCTTGGGCAAGAAGATGTTTCCTTATGGGAAAGATCCTAATAAATGAATATATTTTGCGGGATTCTTCCCATATAAGGATTCTATTGACCAGGGTCAATCGTAGGGTGCAAGATATTTCCATGTAAAATTCCTTGGAGTTTACTTAAGCCATGTGGGTACCACGTGGCCTTGATATCTGTTGGCCTTGTGCCCGTGTACCTAGAATCCGTTCATCATGGAGGATCATCCGTCCACTATGGGGGACCATCCATTATGTGATCTCTCCATTTAGTACCTCAATCTGTTGACTTGTTTTTTATCATCCATTAACTCAATACCGTCACTTATGGCAGGTTCGTTTGAACGGGTCCGTCAACCTTAACTTTTATCCTCTTCAGATCTGAACATGGGTCTTACAAAGCAGAGCACCAGAGATCCGATCCCGCATAATATTTCATACAAAACCCTCACTCTTGTTCTTAATTTTTACCAAACCCTCACTTTTTGATCTTGTTTTCCCTTATTGTTTTATGTTTTTTATGTTTTGGAGGAGAGAGACATAAAATGGGAACAAAATTACATATTTAGCATTACTTTTAACATAAGTGGGTTACAAAATCCTAACTGAGCCAAACCACATGTGGGTAAAGTGTCAAAATTCAAATTATGGATAGGCAACTTAAATTTCAGTCAAACCACAGGTGGGTAAATTGCAATTAGCCTTATAAAATATAAACTAACAATACTTTTATATTTGTGTTTGGAGGAAAAAAGTAAGCCAAAATTAAAATTGATAAATCCTATGTAAGCTTGACTATGTAACAAGAAAGATTAAGTGAATTAGTGATATTACTATTATTACCAATTAAAGAGATAGTCCTGGCGGAGGCAAGAAAAAAAAAACATAATTAGTAGTTGTAAGGACCAAATATGAGTCCTAAGCCCAAAAATTAAAAGGATTTAGGCCCAAAAAGTCTAATATAATGATTTGTAGAGAATGGGTTGGAAAATTAGGCTCTAATGAGTTGGGTAGCAATTCATGTGGATCCAAGTGACAATAAAGTAAATATAGACTGGTTGTATCTTATGAAAATTGTCCTCGGCACAGTTCGAGAAGCTTAGCTCTTGTATATAATTCTTGAAATTGGTTACAAGTACCGCTCTTATTGCTATAGGAATTCTCTCTTAATTCTCCGATCCCTTCCCCTTAGGGTTTTCTTTCTATTTTATATGTTCATCCTCCTTTATCTCTACCCTCTACATGTAGATTAGATTGCTGGTGTTGATCCTTGTCCGATCAGCATCTTCTTGAAGTCTTTTGGGGAGTAGCTGTAAGTCATGGTATCTATAGCGTTGCTTTTTTTTCGGCCAAATCCTAATTTCGTTTTGCTTCTCCTGGTCGTCGAGCCTGATTGACTCGACTCTTTTCCCTGCCCCCGGCCTCTCACTTCATTTCGTTCTTCTTCTATATCGCCGCTTGAATGAAGACACCCGATTGGCCTGACTTTCCCAAATGCCCACCACCGGCACTTCTCCTTTCGAGTCTGGATTTTTCCCGTCGTTTCAGTAGTCGTGGTCGACGGGGAAGAAAGAAACGAATGAATGTTCTTTTGGGAAAATGAATAATAAAACACCTATCAAGACGAAAGCCAAAGGTGAGTCTCGTAGGTGGACGTATCGAACCGAAATAAGATATCAGTTTGACATCTTGATACACTGATTACCATAAATAATAAATAAAGTCAATGGTGACTCCGCCATGGGAAGAGCCGCTTCTTTCTTGCTTGATAGGGAGGGCTCCCATTCACCAACGCAGACTAAAAGTGCTCTCCGAACCGTGCTAGATAGTAACCCATCACACGGCTCTCAAACCCACACTATGGTGGATCCCGAGGGACAAAGTCAAAGCGCTTGATCTTTTGCCCCATACTTTGAGATGCTCCTCCCCGTCGACCAAGCAGCGACGCTGCTTGTGATAGGCTTAGCTTTAAGCCGCTATCGTTTGGTTTGAATAAGTCAAGTCCCTTCAGTTGGTTCACTCAGGTGTTCTTCCTTTATCACTTCCTCATTTATGTGGCCAAAGAGTTAGCTGCAGAGTATTTAATGCGGTGGTTGCAGCTTTCCCTTTAGATATTTCATAGCCTCCCTCTGTCCTATTCCTTCTTGATACTTATCCTCATCAGTGGAATTGTCCGGAATGTTGCTCTTGATGTCAGACCGCACCTTCTGACATCGACTTTGCTTAGTCGAGGAAGCATTCCTCCTCGGATCACCTCCCTGGAACATCATGCCTAGATCCCTTCCTTTATTTATTAGTGCTGACCTCTATAACATGTTTATCCATCCTTGGACTGGGCCCCCGGCCCAATATATTCTACTGGGCCTAACATCCCCACAGTAGTAATGTTACATCTCAAAAGGAAGAAAATATATTTTAAATAAAACAATATTAAAATGTAAATATTATTCAATTAATATTTAAAATAAAAGATCCTACTAAAAATGGTCACCTTAGGTTCTAAAATGTATAGAGTTTATCATAGATGGGCCATATTATTGAGGTATTTGACAAAAACAATACCATTTAGAATTTATAAGTTTTTTTTTTTTAAATTATTTTTATTTGAAATACTCTATGCACATGAAAAATTGTCATACTAATTTGAATCTATTTTGCATGAAAGACATTTAACATGCCAATAATATAGTTAATATTTCATGATTTTGGTATTATCATTGTAGTATTAATATTTTGAAAAATCAATTCAATTGAGGCTAAGATTGTTAAAAACACACAAATATCAAATTGGTGCCTTTGCAATGAAGTGTTCAGATGACCACCATTAAGATATTGGAAGAAACTAAGAAAATAATTACCCTGTAAATTATCTCTTAAGTCTCAAAATGGTTCAAAAAGTTTCTAGAAAATATCACAAGAAAACTTAGTTTTGTAAGTGTAAAATGTTTTGGTTGTCTATGCTCATGGTTGGATATGAGTAAATGTATCAAACCTTCAAGTTTTTGTACTATCATGAATGGTGTGACTTTTGAGAACACAAGAAAGGCTTATGAAATTTATTTGTTTTCAAAAGAGATACGTTCCCTGAATTTTGGTTGAAAAATGAATTGGTGATGCCTAGTATTTTAGAAAGAGAATGTCCATTTATATACAATTTATTTTCGTTCAAGCCTTGTTGAAGATAGAAAGAAGTTGTGGTTAAACTTAGAGCACTTGGAAGTGCAATTTGTTTGTCAAAGACTTAGAATGTGTTCTAATTTGTATCTCTAAGAGAATCTCAACAACATTTAATTTAATAAAGCTGCTCAATAATTATTATTATTTTTTACTTCTATCTTAAAAAGAGAAACATTCCTGCATTTTCGGAATCTAATGACTTAAAAAAATAAAAAATAAAATGAAAAAGGAAAAGGAAAAGAGAAGAGATTAAAAAAATTCAACAAGCTAAAATTATGAATGGCTCAAGCTCAATGCCACATGGCAAGTTATCGATTTGCATGTGCGAAATCTGTAATAATATATAAAATTGAAGAAATTTGATTTTTGATTTTTGTCACATAAACTTTTGAAACTTCACAAATTTATGTTACTCTTCTATTAATTATTGTGGGGGGTGGAAACCCAAACTTATGTATTGAGCCCAAGGCCCTATTTGAAGGTTACTGTGTGTCCGAAGAGGCGAAAGTTGTTGAGAAAGAGTCCGCATGAAAGAAAGATACCTGGAAATGATGTGGATCAGTCTGAAGAGAGCACCAGTGGTCCGAAGAGATTATTCTCCTCGGATGTAAAGATTCTTGGTCAAGCAAATATCTGGAGGGTTCGAATGATCTTACTAATGACTTCAGTGATCTGGATAAGTTCCGGGCATGCCTAAAGATAAGAAGAATGGAGAAATATCTAAAAAGAAAAAGCTGTCACCGCTACATTAACTGCACTGCATCTGCTTTTCTGGCCGCATTAATGTGGAGAAGACCCCTGAATAGTGTCATCCCAGCTACTACCACTTACAGAAAGCTAAAGAAGAGATCTGACATGACACATACTCAAGTGGACACTTAGATGAAGAACAAGTGGACGATGAAGATAAGGAGGAAGGATGCTATATAAAGAAAAAGCTTCTGGAGAAGAAAAAGGAGGGGGAGGTTTTTGGAGAGTTGTATTCATTTTTCATTCAATAATATTTCTCTTCAGACATCAAATTGAAAAGCCTTGAAGTGTTTTTTTATATCAGTTCCTTCTTAAACATCATAGTTAACTATTGCCTAGTTCACAATTAGCCTAGCTTTTTTACCCATCTTCTACAAATTCATTATTTTGGGTCGAGTGGGCTCATAATCCAAACCTTTTGGGCTTGGGCTACAAAAATAGACCCTACAATTATAAATATAATTAAGTTAAAAATTATATTCTATATTTAAATCTTCAATTAGAATCTTATTGTACCATATTTTTATTAAATGGTAGAATAAATAGTTTCATAATTTTTACAAGAACAAAAAAGTTTCATAAACAAACACAATCATAATAAATACTCAAAAATAACTATATTAAATTAATAATGATTACATTTCATATCTAAAATAAAATTGAAAAAAATAATATTTTTTAAAACTTTTTTTTTTTGTGTATTACATGTTGGCGGACTAGTTTATAATAATTCTAAGACATAAAATTTTTCACAACCATTAACATGATGGGTTTGAGTCTATAAAATTTATTAATTAAATGTGTTCCAAAGTTACTTCACTTCATTATGGTCAGTATATAACATAGTTGAATTCCCATGCCTCACATATCGTAAACAAATAAAAAAATAAAAAATAAAAAATGTGGGCACTAAGAGACTATTCTTTTTTTTTTTTTTTGGTAAAAAAGGAATATATAACTAGAACTAAATAGCTAGAATAGGCTCAGTACAAAGTCTATTTAAATACAAGCCACCAGAATTAGCTTTCAGCAGCTCAACAATGTCCATAGGCGGACTACTAAAAACACAAAAATCCTCTATTTGGTTGGAACCCAGTCTTGCTAAAGCATCATCACATCTATTCGCTTCACAGAAGCAGTGTTTAATCCAGGTTTGAGGGAGGTGAGTTATGAGGTACCTGTAGTCATCCACCAAAGCCAAAGTGACATTGTTAGCATTCTTGGAGTTATTCAGCAAGTCAACTATAGATTTGGTGTTGATCTCGATCTCAACAGCAGGTAAATGAAGATTAAAACATTGTAGTAATCCGTCTCTAAGACCCCAAAGTTCTGCTGCAAAACTCGTTGTAACTCCAATTTTCCTAGCATACCCACGGACTCAATCTCCTTTTCCATTTCTGATGAGGCCACCACTACCAGCTGGGCCTGGGTTACCCGTTGAGGAACCATCTAAATTGAGTCCAAACCACCCCACCTCTAGTCTTTCCCATCTAATTCTCTTCACCACTTGGTTGGTAATTGCTTTAGGAACCTTTACACAGTGTTCGTACTTCATGGCTTCTCTAAAAATTTCACGACCCAAATTATGTTGTATGGGCTTGTTGTGAAATACAACTTGGTTCATATACTTCCATATGCGCCAGATTGCAAAAAGGAATGAAGTTCTCCATGTGGGGTGGTCTTTATGCTTCTTCTGTTCAGCCCTTCCATTAGTAGCAACCCATTGTTGCAAATTCTCACTGAAAAATGATGTGTTGACCTCCTCTGCTTCCAGCTGAGCCTATAAATTTTTAACTATTCTACAATCCCTTAGTGCATGGACTATGGACTCAGATTGAGAGAGGGCATGTTGGATCCACCTTAACCCCCCCCCCCCCCCTTCTCTCTGCGAGGCACTCTTTACACCAATACTATTATGCAAGCATATCCACACAAAAGTTTGAATAAGGGGAGTATGTTGGTTTTCCAAAGCATTGGCCAGTAAACGAAGAATCCCTTCCTCACCTCCAATGGCAAGTTTATAGGCACTTTTATGCTCAAAACCTCCATGAGTAGACCTCCCCATGCTAATCTGTCTTGACCTCGGTTGCAAGGAAAACCGTGGTGGCTTTTAGCTACCAGATTAGACTATTCATGAATGGTTGATGCTGGATTCTCCCCTTTCTATTGACTAACCAATATTATTGGTAGCCTTCCACATTTAAATTACTCGTGGCAGAAGGTATTAGTTGAATTACAAAACTCTTGATTATAAGATTATTTTATCTCAAAATATTAAGTTCATTTATACTTTTTTACATACATGTTCCACCCTTTTTATTTAAAGCACTTCATTATTTACATTGTAGTCTGTGTAAAGTTTTGTGGTAGCAATTGGTCAATGTAATGTCAAACAGAAATTTAGGAATGCATAGAAGGATCGAATAATTTGGTTATATAGAAAGAAGTGATTAATGTGTAATATAGATATATGATCACATGCAATAGGATGAGCAATATAGTTTCTTTTAGGACACATAGATGGTGTGTTAATTTTCGTCCTTTTGTAGTGGTACTTTGAGTTATGTGTGAACTTGTTAAAAGAGTGTAATTAAGTGTGTGTTTAACAGTTAGTTTCTTTTAAAAAAAATGTTAGGCTCATTAACAAGGTATTCCATTTACTCAATTGACGCAACCTGATGGTTTTTAAGATTAAAAAAAAAATACATACATAACGGAGAGGGATTGAGAACAGGTACAATTAGCAATTGGACCGTGCAAATTCACCTCATCCACTCACAATATTTTTTAATTTTTCTTTTTTACTTTTAAGCCAGTCTTATATACAGCAGCCCAGGCCCAGACCCACAAGTTTGCAACCCACGCATCCCTCAAACCCAAAGAAAAACCCCACCTCGTAGTCCACACCTCCTCTCGCTTCTTCATCTTCTACACAATACAGTTGACACCTTCTTCCTTCTTATACAGTTCGACAGGTAAAACCCTTAATAAATCCATTTCTGGGTTCTTTTCCTTTTGCTCTGAATTGGGTTTGTTTCTCCGATTTGACTCTTCTTTTTTTTGGTTGGCTGCTTGTATTTCACGAAATCAAACTATAAACAAATGGTATATCTCTAAAAAGTTGTAAACTTTTGTTGCTGTTGTAGTTGTAGTTGTAGTTGTAGTTGTTGTGACTATTGGTGTTTTGAAATATGGAGGAGATGAACACTGAGAATAACTGGAGAGAAGAGCAGAATTTCACATTGGTGGTAAGGAAGCCCTGTTTTGGTCTCCCCAGCATGCCCTTCATGCCTCCCTCTTTACTTGTATCTCAAATTTGCTCAACTCCTTTCCATTTGGATTTCAGCTCTATCTACCCTGACTCTGGTAATTCCTCTCTCTCTCTCTCTCTTGCTTCATGTTTCTATTGTTATACTTGTGTAAGTTTTGGTGATTAGAGATTCTGGGTGTTGGCCTGGTTGCTTTTTTGTGTTTGAGGCTCACAAGTCACAACTGCTATGTGTTGTTATTTTGCAATTTTTTGTTGTTTATTTAAAGTATTTAAGTAATAATTCACTGTGTGTATTCTGGGTTCTGTGATTGCTGTCTTGCTGCGTGTATTTTTTAGAGAGACTTTCTCTTACCATTCTTTTACTTTTCAGTCTTCATCAGTGTTTTAAAAGGTGAAAGCATAAGGTGAGATGCTTTAGGTTGATCTGGAAGTTGCAAATCACATTGTTCGTATTCAAATTGCATTCGAATTGAAAATAGATTAGGGATTGGCTTGACAGTCCTTCATGTTTGACTAAGAAAGACCATTCCTGATTACCCTTTTTTTGCATGTACTATTGGTCTATGTCTTAGGGAACCTTAGATACAGTTAGAGCTTAATTCTCCTCTTATTTACTGTACATCCATGTCATTTATGCTTTTGTGTATGTCTTTGTGTAGGTAGAAACAGTATAGTATAACTGTGTGTGTATATGATCTACATGGTGTAGATGTGTTCTGGTACTTAAGAAAGAAAACCATTATGCTTGTACTCATATTTAAGTAAATAAGCATACTAATTGTGGGGTTGTTTGTTGGCTCTTTGTTAGATCAAATTCCATATATTGAGTCTGGTGATTATGTGGCCTATAATAATGAGAATGGCGGGGTTATTGAAAGTTTGAAGAAAGATGGTATTGCTGATTTGGACACTGAGTTCAAGTCAGTCCCAGAATGGATATCAACAAAAGCAATGGTTAGCTCCTGGCTAGGAGATGCAATCATGTATGAACTCTGGGTGGGGTCTGATGGTAGTTCTGCTAAGAAGATCTATTATCCTGATCTTCCATGGCCAATAGGAAAGGTTCTGTTCTGGAAACAATCTCAGACTGTAATGCTGCAACTTGGAATAACTAAAGACAATGCTGAGCAAAAGGAGGAAGAGGTACCCTTTTCTCCTTGATCTTCCTTGTTTTTGCTTTGATATGTTCAGACTCTCTCTCTCTCTCTCTTCTCTCTCTCTCAAATACACACGCACACAAATGTTTTAGGAAATTGTATATACACTACTTACCATTTGTTCTTCACTGGTTTTAACAATTATTCTAGGTTTTAAATTATATTTTATTGGAGACAGATTTACAATAGAGCAAAAATTGCATATGAAGCTCTGTCAAATAGGTTAGGGGAACAGGACTTTCTCTTGAGAACAGGTGACTCTTCTGGCTATCCTGTCTTGGATATTTTATTTCCTTAAACAACAAATTTGTGGAACTTTCTGAGATTTTTCTCCTCGCATTAAGTGAACTTAACATGCTGATGTCAATAACTGCATGCGTTATTCCTTTCATGTAGGCCATCGAGTGTGGACGCAATATTTCTTGCGCATGTGCTTTTAACTCTTCAAGCATTACCTGTGAGTGATCTTACAGATTGTAACGTAGTCATGATCTTGTGAAACTGATTGTGGTTATTTTTGTGATTAATAAAGTATATTGATTTTAATTAGTTTTGACTTTGAAGTTTATCTTTGTTGAACTTAGCAAGTCTTGATTTCTGTGTTGACTCTTGTATACTCCCCTCAAAACTAGATTCCTCCCTCGCCCTCTTGGCCAAAAAATTATGATGTTTTCCTTCCCCCAAAATAAAATCAACCGTCATCTGAAGAAAAAAAAAAAAAAAAAAAAAAAAGATTTGGTGAGTGTCACTGCTGTCAGAAGGCTTACACACCCCCCCCCCCCCCCCCCAACCAACAGCTTCTGATGTGAGTTTTCCACTAGCTGAAATCAACTGTCATTGTGAAATTTTTATTAGCCATGAGCTCTAGCTCAAATGACATCTCCCCTCATTAGTGCATCTCATGAGAAAATTTTATTTTCAATTTTCCTTTTTTAGTTGTTGGATGAGAAATTAATGTCAGAAGTTATTTCGGGCTTGTGTTTTTCTGATGCTTTACGTATTGTACTAACCATGTGTCAATTGGAGGTTGATCTTGCAGGTTGGTAAAAAATGTCTGAGCTTGGTCATCATTAGATTTTGCTTTGTACTAAATATATTTTTAAGTCTTAGTATTATCGGTAGTGACGTTAAGCATGCTTCCTGCAATACCATCAGGAAACATCAGTGCTGAGGAATGCACTCTTGGAGCATGGTAATCTTGTAAAGTATGCTGAAAAACATAAGATGGAGCAGATAGAGGCTGGTTCGTCATCTTCTTCTGTCCCACAGTTTCAGTCGGGCCCTTCATCATCAGTTCCAAGAAAGGGTCCTTCAAATTGGAGTAAGATCCTTCAAAATCCCAGACTTGTACTTTTTCTCTAAAATCTTTATTGATTAATTTTGGTTGGGCAGTTTTAATGCCTTTACCAATCCAGACTACATTTTTTTTTGGTTGGTAACTAAAAATTTTATTGAGAATAAAAAGAGAATAAAAAAGAGCAATCCAGAGTTGCAGATTACATTTTTAAAGTTCTAGTGAATCATGTTCGTATTAGATTTCAGATACTTAAATAAAGTGAAATCTGTAATTAAAAAAGCTTAATAGGGTATCAGTATCAACACAGTCTTGCTTGTGTCTTGTGTTTTCCCAGAATTTATTGCTGATATTGACAGGAAGATATAGTACATATCCCCCTCCTCCCCCTTCCCCATCCCCACAAAAAAAAAAAAAAAATACGGGCAGATCTGATGTGAGCGATTTTTGATTTAAATGCTACGTCATTCTTCATGATCTAGCCAAACCTTTATCTTTTTAAATTTGGATAATGGCTGCCTGGGTGCTACAATAAAAAGGTGTACAATGTAAACCTTGAATGACTCTTTGTTTAGTTGATTTTCTTTGTAAAAGGTTATGCCACTGTCCAGTTCAGGTCATTTTAGCTTGGACATTGTCACTTCCTTTCTGGGATTTTCTCTAAATTGCCTCTCTAAAATAGTTAAATCACAAACTTGCCCCCCTCCTCTCTTCTTTTTTTGATGAGTAAGCAAAAGAGGTTTTATTGAAAAAGAGAATCACATCATGTTCATGATGATGAACACAAAGTGCCTATAAAAATTACAAAAAATCTAAGAGAATTGTGAAACTCAAAAATAGGGATGTTACTGTCAGAGGCATCACCCACTAAACTCCAAACATTAACATACTTCACACTCTACAAACGTAAGTGACATCACAATGAAGCAATAATTGATCCACTATTTTCCTGCTAACACTGACACACACAGTACCATCCTACTAAAGATAAGCCCTTCTTGATAAGGTTATCAATAGTTAGAATTTTACCCCAAGCTATTGTCCACAAAGAGAAAGACGCCCTCTTTGGAGCCTTGACACACCATATGCTCAGAAGAGGAAAAGGATTGCCAGTGGTGCCACAAATAGTCTTGTAGTAAGAAAAAAAAAATCAAACTTTTTTTTTAATAAGTAAGAACAAACATCAAACTTGCAACACCCCTTTAATCACCATTTCATTTTATTAGCCCCCTCCCACTAGGCACCTAAGAGTAGATATGATTTAAAAAAAAATTCACATATTGCAACTCCCAATCATGAAATTCCCTGTGAAATCATACATTTAAACTCCTAACCTCCCCATCCAACCCTTAATTCAACGAATCAAAGAGCTTACCTATTGGCCAAGCAGGCAAACAGATCAAGGTACAAATCCTTCAGAGGAAGGTGGCCACTTCCCTTATCACGCCAAAACCTTACATGAACACCATCACCTAACTCAAAAGCCACATGTTGGAAAAAAGAGTCCCAACTTGTTCTAACACTCTACCAAAGGCTACATCCATGTGATCATCTACCAGCTTTTGTACACCATATGATGCCATAGATGTATATTTTCGTGCCCAAAATGCCATAGCCATTTCCCCTGTATAGCTTGATTAAAGTTCCCAATCTTCTTAACCCCAAGCCACTCACCTCAATAGGAGAGCACACCTTGTCCATGCCACCAAAGAGTATTTGAACTCCTCTGAGGTGCCCCACAAGAAATTCCTTTGAATCTTTTCCAACCTATATGTTACAGATTTTGGGACAGTTAATAAGGAGAGGTAATAAGTAGGTAGGCTAGAAAGCGTACTCTTCAGCAATGTGAGCCTACCTCCCTTAGACAAATATAGTCTCTTACAACCAAATAATCTCCATTCCACCTTTTCCAAAATAGGATTCCGCACAGAGATAGCCTTGAAGGTATCCCCAAAGGCATTCCCAAATAAGTCATTGACACACTGCCAATTCTACAATGTAAATATCCTGCCAGTTCATTTTGACAGTAGAGTCACTTTCTTATGACCATTCCATAATAGCATTTTGTGTACTAGTAGAATCATAGACCTTCCTTCTGAGCAAACAAAGGAGTAGAATTTGGTCAAGACAAGGTTCTCCTTGTAGGCTTTGGAATTGAAAGTTTCAGTTTATGCATTTGTTGTTTGTGTTCATGTCAGAAATAGAAACTTTATTGTGTATGCGAATGAACAGAGGCATGACTAATTGAACATTTTCGCTGTTTTTCGTTTTATGTGAGATATCAATATGGCTGAAATATTCTGACCTTAAATAAATTGTATTGCTATGTTTCACCACTAGCACACAAATAATTTATGCTTTGTCAGTTTTATACTAATAAAAAATAAATAAAAATTATGCTTTGTCAGTTTTATGCAATCCTATTATGTGGGATTCTTGTCTCTGCCTTATTGGTACCTTTGCTTATCATTTCTTTCTACATACAATTTGGATCAATCATAGGTTCAAAGCCCAAGAGCAAATCCAAGAGGGAAAAAACAAAGGAGGAGAAAACTTTTAGAAAAAGGGCCAAATATTTTGTGGCAGCACAGCTCGTTTCAGTTCTACTTTTTCTCACTTTCATGAATAGATCCGATGATGAAGTGGAGCTTGATGACGATGATGGCTATGGTTATGACGACTGAAAAGCATTCACTTATCTTCGTGCTGAGTTTTCAATACCAACATTTTTCCTTTGATTAGTACCCAAGGTTAGCTAGTTGACAAGGATGACTTTTGCCCTTCTTGTAATTTTCAATGGAAATTTTGGAAAATAAGTGTCCATACAACTCAAAGTTATGATTTATTTGAATAGATGAGCTGTATTTTTTTGCGGTTTCAAAAGAAATATTATATATATTGTTCATGACATTTGATTTTTTAAACGATGCTTACATTTTGTATTTTAATTTGCAATAATTTACTTGTACCTTTCCCAGAAAAATAATGGATCTGGATTTACATTTTTGTTAATTTGGATTGGTGAAGGGGATGTATAGCCCCTTAAATCCTCAGAAATCCTATGCAAGCAGATATCATCTTCAGTTGCAAATGCTAGAAGCACCTCATATCCCATGCAATTCTTCTAAACCTACTAACCAGAATTATTATATGTTGCCTTGATTTAATTATATCAACTATCAAATGCTTTACAGATTCCAGGAGGAAAAGGAAAAATAATGTTCACAACCTAGAGGTCTACCAAAATTTGACCCAAATCCTTAAACCCGTCTGAACTTGAACTTTATTCTTTAACATTTTTGCTGAAAAAAAAATTATTTTGTATTTGTGAATTAGTAACCATATCCCATCTCCAGAGAAATCTCAGTTGTTTTGAAATGAAAAAGGGTGCGCAGGAAAAAGAGGCCAATCATAAATGGAAAACATGCCTGGTATGGGATTAATAATATGTTGACAAGATGGGTTAAAAATCAAGTGTTGCCGTAATCTTAAAAGAAATTAGTTTGGTCATAGAAAATATAAGAAGAAGATGTAATCCAATGATGAATTTATTAAAATTCATTTTCAATAAAAAGATATTGAATAAGGTTGTAGCTAAATTTTGTCCTAATTCTTATGACGATCTTCCCATTTTGGGTATAAATTGTTGAAGTTATTTAATTTGAATGGTTTAAGTTATTTTTATTTAAGTGAAAGATTATCTACAAATTGCGATATATACATATATATATATATATATATATATGTGCATATTGGATAATATTGTATGATGCATGATATGTCTCATATGATGTATGGAATTGGAAACAAAAAGATGAGTATTGTATGAATGTATCGGAGATGCTCATACATTATTGTATGAAAAGAATAAGGGATTAATTAGGGTAGGAAAAGTCATGAATGCATTGTATGAAAAGAATAAGGGATTAATTAGGGTAGGAAAAGTCATGAATGGGTCAAGCGCAATTCCATGTAAAAATGACTTTTTGTGATTTGAATCTATAGAATTTATTAATTAAAACTTAAAAGTGTTCCAAAGTTGCATCATTGTGTGGTTGGTTTATATAGTCAATTTGAACCTATGCCCTCAAGGTTCTCCACACCCAAAAAAAAAAAAAAAAAATCTGAAACATAGAAGGCAAACACTGAAACAGTATTCATGAATTGGTTCATGTTGGATTCTTCCCATTCTCCAATCCAAACCTACCAATATTATTAGTAGCCTTCCACATTTGAATTTTGGAGTAATTCCATCTTTAATTATTTGCTTATATGATCTACTTTTTTAAAAAAAAAAAAATTATATAAGCGTAGAATAATCAAATTGGAGTCAACGTGACAAAATTAATTTGTGGTAGGCTGGTAGCAATTGTTCAGCGTCATGTCAAAAAAAAATTTAGGAATGCATTGAAAGATTGGATTTTTTGTTTTGTTTTTGTTTTTTGTTTTTTTTTTTTTTGGGGGGGGGGGGGGGAGGGGGGGGGGTGGGGGAAAGAAGAAGGATTGGATAATTTAGTTACGTAGAAAGAAGTGATTATGTGTGATGTGGATTATAATATGATCATGCTAAACATTATGGACAAAGTTTTGCTCCAAACATGTTGAAACATTTTGAAAAAAAAAAAGACACTACTTGAAAGACAACTATTCCATGAAATAGAAGCAACTCGACAAAATTTCATAGACAGCAAAACTATTCGGAGATTATCCAAATGTGAGTTTTTCTTTTTATTCTTTCTATTCCTTTAGTTTCTTGCCGAGACATTGCCCTCCCCTTTTTTTCCCCTATAAATTAAATGTAGCCTTTCATCTAGTTTCTTTATTGCTTTTGTTTTTTGTTGCTGTTCCTTTATTTTTCTTGATGAGTCTTTCTTGGTGTTTTCTTGTGTTGACAGAATTGTGGTAATCTTTAATTGTGATTGATAAAATAATAATAATAATAGTCCTAGTACTTGGTTGGAGTTTAAAATTCATAATTTAATGGGTGAAACACATTCTTGGAAGAATCGATTTGTTTTTGTTTTTTTTTTGTTTTAATGTAAGAGAATTGGGAAACCGTACTTTTGTCCTCATTGTGAGCTGGGGTGCAAACATTTCAGCTTCCTCTTTGTAAGACTATTGCTGACGTTCATATCACAAAATTTTCCTCCTTTAAGGATGGCAATTACCTGAATACAAAGAAAAAAACAAATTGACTTACTAGCCCCAAAGCAGGAAGGTTCATATTGGTTAGGCAAGTTACAACCTCACTCATACATGGACTTGAATCTGGCCTAGTGGTTATTAAAGCAGAGTGACTGCAAATTATTTAAAAAAAATCAAGAAAGAGGATAAAGAAATTGAATTATATACAAATTTGCATACAAATATTTTGTCATTATGATTTTTTTTAATGATTGACTTAAGTATTTAATTCATACCTTTTTAATTTTTCAGGTTTGTTAATATGTATTTATCATGACTTACTAAGCCTCTTGTAGCTTTGGGTAGTTTTGGTCTAGAGCTTTTTCATCATTACATTGGATAGAAGTTTGAATATATGATTGCATATCTCATATGATATGCTATATGTTCTTTCTTCTTATCACGATTCATGCTTCTTTGAAAGATCAAGCTTCGACTATCTAATTACATAGACGTAAGTTAAATGGCAAAGCGTTTTTGGCTTGTAATCTACACCAACTGGATAACATTTCCACTCTGTGAATTGTACATGGTTTAATATCACAAGCTTAATGTCAAGCATCAGTGTCAGAATAGATATTATATTGAAAACCCTATATGATAATGTTGCACTGAATATTTGTTGCAGCAAACCTTACTTTCTTTCACAGTAAAAGAACAATGGCAACTCAATCTGGTGGCTTGATTCAGGATCAGAATTTGAACTCCCACTGTAGAGGTACTAGAAGCCCTGTCTAACCCTTTGTTCTGTACATGTTATTGTTTATTGTTGTTTTTACTGTAATTATTTTGTGTCTTATTATAGTTTCAATATTCAACTTTCATACTTATAGTTTCTAGAAAGAAAACTGCATCAGTGGGCAGTCAAAGAGCACTAGCTGACCTTTCAAATTCAGCAAAACCCTCAACATGCCTGGCATTGAAGAACCATTCCAATAAGTTGGTTGCTGTTGGTGGAGCCCGTGGAGAGCATAATGTGTGTAAATTAACATCTCCTTCTGGAGGAAAGATCAAAGTCCTTATTGAGTTCCCAAACTCTGAGAAACCCTCTACACTTAAGGCATCAAAGAAGAACCATACAGGCAAGTTGAGCATTGACAATAGAGAAATTGATGTCTCTACGCCAGTATCTTCTGTCCAAGGGGAGGTCAATGTTATTGAACCCACTATAAGCCAGTCAACAAAGAGCCATCAGTTTATGCTTAAAATAAAGTAAATGGCAGGAAAGCACTAACAAACATTTTAAATAAAGAAACTCTGTATCTACATCAGGCTTCAAAAACTAATCATTATTCCAAGAAGGTTAGCTTTGTTGAAGATGAAAAATTCCTGCACAATCATAAAGGGTGCATCCAATCGAATACAAGGGCAGCTGACATGGAATTCTTTGTGGGGACACTTGGATTGGATGATGGTAATAATCTTTATCCTTTTTAATGTTGTTCATTTAATGCCATGCCTAACAATCTTTTCTATGCTTGTATGTGATTACTAATTGTGCTCTTTTCTTTTCTTTTTTCCAATGCAATTGTTGCTAGAGAGCGTGCTTTTAGATCAGAGCCAAGGAAAGGTGGGTTTGCATTTCTGTCCCTCTTTTCCCAGAGTGTGTTCCTTTTTCAATTTCTTAAGCTGGTATACATATGGATCACTTATTTTGTATTTTCAGGTTGCGAGTCCCCTTGGGAATTGGGTAACTGTGGAGATGGCTTAGCTGCCAAATGAAGTTCAAACTTCTTTTGAACGAAGGACATCTGAGCTGCTGGATATTGATCGTTCTTCACAGCAATGCAGGATGTTTATGTCTCCGAAAAAATTTGCATTGATGGACACACCTGCATTTTCCTCAGGTTTGAATAACCAACACTTGGCTGCAGGCTTGTAGTATCTAGACCAAATGTGATTGTTGAAGTTGTTGGGTGCACTGCACCATAAATCCAGCCCACGTAATAGACATGCTCATTTAATGAGCATGTCTTCACGTTTCTTCACTTTTCTTCATTATGTACAAAATTCAGCATGGTTGGTTGGCTTAGTGTGTTGGACACGCTGAAGACAAAAGAAAAGAAAGAAGCAAAAGGCAAGAGTATCATTCGGTCATGGCAGAGAAGAAAAGAGATTTGGTTGAAGTAAAGTCAAAGTAAGTGGCTTGCATTTATTGGGATTTGATGAGAAGAGTGTGAAAGGAAGAAAAGAAGAAAAGGTGAAAGAAATGCATTTATTGGGATTTGATGAGAAGAGTGTGAAAGGAAGAAAAGAAGAAAAGGTGAAAGAAATAAAAGGGAGAGGTTTCGGCCATTTGAAGAAGCAGAGAAAAAGAAGAAAAGTCCCAGCAAATGAGACTGAGGACTAAGTGCAGTTTTGGAAGAGCTGTGTGAGTAAGAGCAAGCAAAAGAGAAGAGAAAAATAGAGAGAGTGTGAGAAAATACAGTGAGGAAGAGAGCAGTGAGTGAAAAGAAAAGGGAGTTTTTCTTTACTCAAATTATATCTCTAACTGTTGTAATCTCTATTTAATATAGTGAAATTATTCGGAGTTTGTCCCGTAGTTTTTCCCTTTAAGGAGAAAGGGTTTCCACGTAAATTTTTGTGTTATTGTGTGGTTATGCTTGCTAAAATTTATTCACAGTTATATAGAATTTTTCCCAACAGAAGTTGTGTAATTTGTTTTTCTCTCTCGTTTTAAAAAAGAATGACCAGTGATTATGATTTGCAACTCTTTTGCTGCTTGACTTCATTCATACTTTCCAGATTATGAACTCATGTTGCAGCTCATATCATAGGCTCAGTGGCTAACTACTGAACTCTTTTAGCTTGCAACTAACTGCCATAGGTTTAACATGCTTGTTTATGTGTTCTGATCCGCCTAAGATTTTTTTAGCTTCTGTCTCAATAAAAAAACGTTGCCCATTTTGGTGGAAAAATATTTAATATTATGGAAATTCTTGCTGTGAATATGTAAGTTAAATCTGAATTCTGGCTACCTAAAGCTAACAAGCTTTGTAAGTGAACAAGAACAAGAAAGAATCTTGCATAGGTATAGAATTATGTAAACGTGGGTACTTAAATGTTGATTTTGTGTCTGTTGGAGTAACTGATAATACTTCTCTTACTACATAATCTCCTAGGACTAGATCATAGTGTCTTCTTTCACAAGGATCTAGTGAAAAGCCCTCTATGATTGTTTCTTGTTAGAGTAACAGTGGGACATACTGAAGAATACAAGTAGTTGCTTGTAGAGAACAAAAAAATGGATGGCAACTCAATCTGGTGGCTTGATTCAGGATCAGAATTTGAACTCCCACTGTAGAGGTACTAGAAGCCCTGTCTAACCCTTTGTTCTGTACATGTTATTGTTTATTGTTGTTTTTACTGTAATTATTTTGTGTCTTATTATAGTTTCAATATTCAACTTTCATACTTATAGTTTCTAGAAAGAAAACTGCATCAGTGGGCAGTCAAAGAGCACTAGCTGACCTTTCAAATTCAGCAAAACCCTCAACATGCCTGGCATTGAAGAACCATTCCAATAAGTTGGTTGCTGTTGGTGGAGCCCGTGGAGAGCATAATGTGTGTAAATTAACATCTCCTTCTGGAGGAAAGATCAAAGTCCTTATTGAGTTCCCAAACTCTGAGAAACCCTCTACACTTAAGGCATCAAAGAAGAACCATACAGGCAAGTTGAGCATTGACAATAGAGAAATTGATGTCTCTACGCCAGTATCTTCTGTCCAAGGGGAGGTCAATGTTATTGAACCCACTATAAGCCAGTCAACAAAGAGCCATCAGTTTATGCTTAAAATAAAGTAAATGGCAGGAAAGCACTAACAAACATTTTAAATAAAGAAACTCTGTATCTACATCAGGCTTCAAAAACTAATCATTATTCCAAGAAGGTTAGCTTTGTTGAAGATGAAAAATTCCTGCACAATCATAAAGGGTGCATCCAATCGAATACAAGGGCAGCTGACATGGAATTCTTTGTGGGGACACTTGGATTGGATGATGGTAATAATCTTTATCCTTTTTAATGTTGTTCATTTAATGCCATGCCTAACAATCTTTTCTATGCTTGTATGTGATTACTAATTGTGCTCTTTTCTTTTCTTTTTTCCAATGCAATTGTTGCTAGAGAGCGTGCTTTTAGATCAGAGCCAAGGAAAGGTGGGTTTGCATTTCTGTCCCTCTTTTCCCAGAGTGTGTTCCTTTTTCAATTTCTTAAGCTGGTATACATATGGATCACTTATTTTGTATTTTCAGGTTGCGAGTCCCCTTGGGAATTGGGTAACTGTGGAGATGGCTTAGCTGCCAAATGAAGTTCAAACTTCTTTTGAACGAAGGACATCTGAGCTGCTGGATATTGATCGTTCTTCACAGCAATGCAGGATGTTTATGTCTCCGAAAAAATTTGCATTGATGGACACACCTGCATTTTCCTCAGGTTTGAATAACCAACACTTGGCTGCAGGCTTGTAGTATCTAGACCAAATGTGATTGTTGAAGTTGTTGGGTGCACTGCACCATAAATCCAGCCCACGTAATAGACATGCTCATTTAATGAGCATGTCTTCACGTTTCTTCACTTTTCTTCATTATGTACAAAATTCAGCATGGTTGGTTGGCTTAGTGTGTTGGACACGCTGAAGACAAAAGAAAAGAAAGAAGCAAAAGGCAAGAGTATCATTCGGTCATGGCAGAGAAGAAAAGAGATTTGGTTGAAGTAAAGTCAAAGTAAGTGGCTTGCATTTATTGGGATTTGATGAGAAGAGTGTGAAAGGAAGAAAAGAAGAAAAGGTGAAAGAAATGCATTTATTGGGATTTGATGAGAAGAGTGTGAAAGGAAGAAAAGAAGAAAAGGTGAAAGAAATAAAAGGGAGAGGTTTCGGCCATTTGAAGAAGCAGAGAAAAAGAAGAAAAGTCCCAGCAAATGAGACTGAGGACTAAGTGCAGTTTTGGAAGAGCTGTGTGAGTAAGAGCAAGCAAAAGAGAAGAGAAAAATAGAGAGAGTGTGAGAAAATACAGTGAGGAAGAGAGCAGTGAGTGAAAAGAAAAGGGAGTTTTTCTTTACTCAAATTATATCTCTAACTGTTGTAATCTCTATTTAATATAGTGAAATTATTCGGAGTTTGTCCCGTAGTTTTTCCCTTTAAGGAGAAAGGGTTTCCACGTAAATTTTTGTGTTATTGTGTGGTTATGCTTGCTAAAATTTATTCACAGTTATATAGAATTTTTCCCAACAGAAGTTGTGTAATTTGTTTTTCTCTCTCGTTTTAAAAAAGAATGACCAGTGATTATGATTTGCAACTCTTTTGCTGCTTGACTTCATTCATACTTTCCAGATTATGAACTCATGTTGCAGCTCATATCATAGGCTCAGTGGCTAACTACTGAACTCTTTTAGCTTGCAACTAACTGCCATAGGTTTAACATGCTTGTTTATGTGTTCTGATCCGCCTAAGATTTTTTTAGCTTCTGTCTCAATAAAAAAACGTTGCCCATTTTGGTGGAAAAATATTTAATATTATGGAAATTCTTGCTGTGAATATGTAAGTTAAATCTGAATTCTGGCTACCTAAAGCTAACAAGCTTTGTAAGTGAACAAGAACAAGAAAGAATCTTGCATAGGTATAGAATTATGTAAACGTGGGTACTTAAATGTTGATTTTGTGTCTGTTGGAGTAACTGATAATACTTCTCTTACTACATAATCTCCTAGGACTAGATCATAGTGTCTTCTTTCACAAGGATCTAGTGAAAAGCCCTCTATGATTGTTTCTTGTTAGAGTAACAGTGGGACATACTGAAGAATACAAGTAGTTGCTTGTAGAGAACAAAAAAATGGAAATTAACCCCAGGTTAGCACAATTAGTTGGTGATCACGATTCACGGCTCATTAAGTGTGGAGGATTTTGAACCTTCCCTTTTTCCTTGGGACCAAGACTCATTAAAAAAAAAAAAAACCAGCAAGATAGAGAAGATAGTCAAAGTCTATTTTCAATCAATCCCAACTCCCAAGGGGTTGGATTCACCAGAGAAATAGTCAAGTGTTCGAAAAACTTTGTGCACACATTAACAAAGAAAAAAATGCATATATTATATCTTGCCAAGATTTATGCTTGAAAAGTAATGGTAAGAAAAAAGGTGTTACAACTAAGCCAAAACCAAGTGGTGTCCAGTCCATTAATAAAAGGAATAATATATAAGATAATAGTTAAATGTAAGGCCTAATTGTAAAATTAGGTTAAGGAGCTATCAAGATGGGTAAATCTAAGAAGGAATTTATTCAAAATCTATATGCGATTCCAAGAAACTTAAGAAAGATGAGTTTGGAACCACACACTACAACTTATTTGAGGTTTACATACAGTAAAAACAAAAACCTACTTTTTTATTTTACTTAAATAACACAACCACTGTGGATAAGGAACACTAATCACTAATCAACCAGTAATCATAAGTTTATGTGGGAATTTTGTTTCACAAGACTTGTACCAATATAAACATATCATCTTGTGCCCCAGCCTAGTCAGTTTGAAGAGTGCCTACATATATGAAATACTGAAGTTTGAAAGTATGAATTAATGGAAAACAAAAATAGGAAAAGTAACATTTTGTTCATGTATGATGAGGATACATATAATTGGTGATTATCTGGGGAGTGGGGTAATAGCAAAGAATTTGATAGGGAACACAATTTGATTTTGGAGGGTACATACACCACAAGAATTTTGAGAGATTGGCAGCATTCATCGTTTTGAAAGTGTAGAACCATTTTAGTTCAATAACAATGTGATGCATAATTATATTTTCTCAATGGCAAAGCAAGTCACATCATTATATTTCCCTTTTTAACCTCTTTGCATGTGCAACATGCTATTTAGTATTCTTTTTCTTCATTTTTTTTATCTCTTTTTTTTTCTCTCTCAATCCATTTGGCACATCCTCGTTTTCTATGATGTGAAGGTAAATATATAATAAATCCACACATCAATGTCCCATTTATCATAAGGTCTATATTATGTAAGAGCAGTGAGCACCAACTCTTGTCCCATTGAAAATTGAAGATGTGGTCTAAGTAGTGGTTTTCACGACCAAAAAAGGGGCGGCTTAGTGCCTTGTTGAAAACCACCTTCTTTTCAATTAAATATGGAAAGAAAGACACATGTAGAGGAAGTGTAAAGGTAGAACTTGGTTATTGAAATTCTAGTAGTTCGAAGAGTTCATTGGATAGGATATGTGCCCCACAGACAAACCATTTTGCAGACATAATAACACTACTTTGCCTCACACAAGTTACTAGCACTAACATCTCCTTTACCTCAAATTCTGTTTGGTATTCAATTTCACAATTGGCTGTAGCCACACTACTGCCTTTAACTATATACACTTGTCACAATCTGAAGTTATTAAGAGACCCCCCCCTATATGCAAAACACCTTTAGGAGAGAACTATTGAGTGTCTTTTTTGGATTCTCTTTCTAGAGTGGCTCAAAAGTTACAATTATATAAGCACTAACTTATATCCGATTTACCTCTAGTTGCGTTTGGTATTGAAATTGGTAGCATTCACACTGCGGCGTGCACTAGCTTGTCACCATCTTGAAGTTGTTAAGATTTGGAAGAGACCCCATTTGCAAAATACCTTTGGAAAGAAAAGGGTTAATGAGTAACTTTGTGGATTCTTACCACGCTGAAGGAATTTTTTCTGCCTAAGAGACCTAGAGCTACTCTAGCATTTGACCACTTGTGGGAAATTTACGTTTTACTTTTTGCTAAATACAACTGCACTTGATTATGAATACAAAGTTAAGAGAAAGAAAACTAGGAAAGGAAAAGCCACTCTCCCAGCAAGGCGAAAGATTCACTTAACCTGTTAACCAAGCCATAAAGAATATGCTTCAGAGAAGGATTGCTCATTATTGTTCATATAAAATCAAGTTTATGAAAGGCAAAACACGCGCGCGCGCACCGAGATTGTGAACAAATAGACAAAGCAAACCAGAAAACATTAGCATGACATGGACCTCACTCCTAATTCCAAGGATTGAGTGCGCAAATCACAAGAAAGTTACAGAATAATAAACTATAAGAATAATTCTACCTCTACAGTTTGGTCAACTATAACCATCTCTAACCATTACTTAGCAGATGCCCTGAATCCATCTAAAGTTCCAACTTTCAATTCTATTCGAGCAGATAGTCATTTTATTGAACTGAAATATTCTTTAGGAGGTGGCAAAATTTGTATACAGCTCTAGTTATCATATAATATTTGTTCTTCTTAACAATAGTATACCATCTCATTTCTGGAGATTGATTCCAATAAGTTTTGAATTCTAAACTGCTAGCTGTTAGATGGCAGTCCAACTGATTTCCCACTATGAAAAAAGGCACAATTTCTTTTCATTTTTTTCCATCTAGACCAAAAGTTTCATCATCAGTGACATATGGTTGTCTGATAGTTAAAATATTGGAAAAAAAAAATAGAGCTGGTCTACTTAATAATCATGTACCATTCGTGAGCAAACATAAAAAATGAGTTTCACTTGAACTATAGGTTTTCAAAACTAATATTTAAAGTTTTTCAAACATGGAATTTCCTATGTACCAACAAGAAGAAACCTTTTCTTGGTCATTTTCCTCTCATATTTGAGAAAATTCTCTCTTGGTATCTTTCCTATTGGCTAATCAGCTAATTATCTCATAATCTATAGCAGCGCAATGATAGGAAATTGAACTAGATTATTTTAATCAATTATTCTAATTTTGTGGTTTAGTCAAAAGTTAGTCTTTGGAATCATTGTTGTTGGGTTGATTGAATTTAATAATCATTCTTTTCTATACTGCTCTCCCCATTAATGGAATTTCCTATGTACCAACAAGAAGAAACCTTTTCTTGGTCATTTTCCTCTCATATTTGAGAAAATTCTCTCTTGGTATCTTTCCTATTGGCTAATCAGCTAATTATCTCATAATCTATAGCAGCGCAATGATAGGAAATTGAACTAGATTATTTTAATCAATTATTCTAATTTTGTGGTTTAGTCAAAAGTTAGTCTTTGGAATCATTGTTGTTGGGTTGATTGAATTTAATAATCATTCTTTTCTATACTGCTCTCCCCATTAAGTGAGTCTTCTTGCATTCTCATTTTTATCATAGTAGGAAGATGGTTTCCTAATGATCAACTAATTTTGTAATGATAGATATTTAGAGCAAGAATGGAAAAATCAGGGCGGTGGGCTGATAAGATTCGATCTTTATAGCTCTTTTCATGACTCCTATTGGATGCTTATTGTTTCTTTTTTAGGTTTCCGTTGGCATTTTTGATGGAGTGATCAATAATAGGTTGTCATTCTGAACATAATATGGCTAGGGGATTCTTCGGCTAAGAAATTTTCATATCTTTTTTTCAAAAAGAAGGTGCTCAAATTGTGATAATGGAAGGTTAAAGATGCCAAGCTTGTTGAGGGCTATGGCTTCAGAAACTATTGTGAAGATATGAGCTTTTTTTTTTTGTTTGCTTTTTAAGCTGAAAGAATTTTATTGCTAAAACAAACATACGGTGCAGAGATGGAAAGATAGGAGCTTTATGATCAAGCATCTCTTTCTAATGCCAAAGATGATACACGAGTACCTAGACACCTTTGTTGCCATTGTTCAAGTAAAGAAAATGTGTACAATTAGTCATTAAGCATTTTCAATTAAGGGTTCGTTTGGATAGCACTTATTGTTGCTGAAAGTTGATAAAAACTTATTGTTGCTGAAAACACTGTAGCAAAATAATTTTTAAATGTGTAAATAGTATCGTGGGACCTATTTTTAATATTAAATATTGCGTAAACAGTGCATGAACAGTGCGTGAACAGTGTATAAACAGTAAATTTTGTCCCCAAAATGTCAACAATTGCGGCAAAAAAAAAAAAAAAAAAAAAAAGAGAAAACGCAGGAAGCAAAACGCGTCGTGACTATCCAGTTTTCAAAACTAATATTTAAAGTTTTTCAAACATGGAATTTCCTATGTACCAACAAGAAGAAACCTTTTCTTGGTCATTTTCCTCTCATATTTGAGAAAATTCTCTCTTGGTATCTTTCCTATTGGCTAATCAGCTAATTATCTCATAATCTATAGCAGCGCAATGATAGGAAATTGAACTAGATTATTTTAATCAATTATTCTAATTTTGTGGTTTAGTCAAAAGTTAGTCTTTGGAATCATTGTTGTTGGGTTGATTGAATTTAATAATCATTCTTTTCTATACTGCTCTCCCCATTAAGTGAGTCTTCTTGCATTCTCATTTTTATCATAGTAGGAAGATGGTTTCCTAATGATCAACTAATTTTGTAATGATAGATATTTAGAGCAAGAATGGAAAAATCAGGGCGGTGGGCTGATAAGATTCGATCTTTATAGCTCTTTTCATGACTCCTATTGGATGCTTATTGTTTCTTTTTTAGGTTTCCATTGGCATTTTTGATGGAGTGATCAATAATAGGTTGTCATTCTGAACATAATATGGCTAGGGGATTCTTCGGCTAAGAAATGTTCATATCTTTTTTTCAAAAAGAAGGTGCTCAAATTGTGATAATGGAAGGTTAAAGATGCCAAGCTTGTTGAGGGCTATGGCTTCAGAAACTATTGTGAAGATATGAACTTTTTTTTTTTGTTTGCTTTTTAAGCTGAAAGAATTTTATTGCTAAAACAAACATACGGTGCAGAGATGGAAAGATAAGAGCTTTATGATCAAGCATCTCTTTCTAATGCCAAAGATGATACACAAGTACCTAGACACCTTTGTTGCCATTGTTCAAGTAAAGAAAATGTGTACAATTAGTCATTAAGCATTTTCAATTGAGAGTGATCGCATCCTGTAGATATGGTTCCAAAATGTCCCTTTGTGAGCAATGCTACCTAGCTCTGATCAAATTGACACATGGGTACCTCACTTTATTGGTGCTTTGAGTTTCTTGTATAGAAATGATTGTCTAGTAGTCTAGGCATTGTATGATTAGAACTTTGGCGATACCTTCATAATTTTTTAGAGCAAAAGAAGATACAGTGTTTTTCTTGCTTCAGAAATAAGGAAGGGCAAAGTTGCACAGCTTATCTATCTGATAATTTATTAAAAAAACATACCTACACGTTGACAACGTCACAAGTTTATATTTTAAACAAGTTCTGGTCCAGGGTAAAAATGTATTCTAGCTCTAAGCTTTCTGTATCTTTTGTTTATTTCTTAACAAGCCTCTCTTCTGGTTCAACTCCTATTCTGTTTAATGTGGTTTATCACTAATCTTCATTTCAAAATCAAAATGATTAAAATGATTGTATCAATTGCATAAATTACATAAGTGCTATTCCTGAAACCATTTTATGAAGAGGGGAAGAATAGCATATATAGGCACTAAGTAAAAACTTAGAAATATTGTGGCATACTAGACGGGTCTTGTAGTCCACACTTAACACTTCAAAATTGCGCTGCAAATTCATTATTATGACCAACGATTTGACAACACTTGAAAGGGTTGAAGCATAAGCTATATATAAAATCCTCTGGAATTGGAAATTCTTTGACTGATCTATGATTGGTGAACAAAATTCTCATTTTGAAAGGCTGTCACATTAATCTTATTAAAAAACAATATGTTTTGTCTCTTTTTCACTTGCACTTTGTTCTTTTTCCAATTTTGGGCAGGAAAGGAAAGCTATCTAATCAAGAAGAGAATATGAGTATATATAATGGTTGAGCCAAAAGAACCCCATTCATGGTTTGGTTACTTTAGACAAGATTTATTTCAGCATGATTATACTGTTGAGACAAAGTAAGCAACTTAAGCTATGAAGGGAAAAATAGAGGAAGGAAAAAAACACAATGAGGATCCCTCTAGTGCAGAATCATATACTTTTCCAGAGTCAAATCTAGAGGGACAACCTTATATCTCATCAAATGGTAAACCAGGTGTGACTACCCCGGTTCAGAGTTGAAGCATATTACTGTTGTGAATATCGTACCACATATCTTAGTCCTTGCCACACCAAGTTGTAGAAAAAGCAATACTATGCATCCAATCCAAAAATGCACTCAAATACATGGCAACTATTTGGAAGAATGACCAAAGGTATATCTTACATGTATTGAATGAGATTTTCCATATTCTTTTTCAGTCAAAGATGTTAAAATGAATGTACAATAGTACCTTAACCGAGTCCTTGTAAGTGTACTTTTTGTCATATTCCTGCAAATATGTAGTGTGTGCCTTTGTGGTCTAGCTAACCAATAAGCTAGCAAATATTGCATGACACTTTAAATTTAAAGTATCTAGAGCAACTTGCTCTATAAGTAGCATCATTTTGGAACTTGAAAAAAAATGAAGGGTGGGGAGGGAATATAGTTTTTACTGATAATAGTTGAAAGGTTTATTTGTAGGCAGAAAATAGAGGAGGAGATTTTGTGGATTGCTTTTTGTTTGATGGCAAAAGATAACAAGTTTAGCACCGCTCAAAAATATAGACAACGAGACAGGTATTTAATTTTTTTTTTTTTTTTTAATACCAGCCACCGTTTAATTAGAGATTAGCATTGTGAGCAAACAATAGATGGGGTCTGCTTTGTTTATTCTTAACACACATGATAAATAATTTTGTTTTCTTAAGAATCAAGTTGGGCTAACCTTGTCTTGGAATTTAAATGAGCACAGGATGAATGAGAAGGCACAAATGAAAATATTTTAAACCACATCTGGTTTCAACAATATGTTGATGAAATCCAAAGATGAATTATTGGTATGAGTTCAGATTTACTAAAGCCTAGAGGGCTGGCTTCTATGGAGTGCCTTTGAAGGAGTTTGTTAGAGTAAAATTTAAAATGTAAGCACTAGGCGCTGACTAACATTTGAGTTGTATAATTATTTTAAGGAGGGTGATGATATTTGTGCAAAAGGAACTTCTCACATTTAAATCTTTCCTTTTCTTTTTTTCTTTTTTTTAATATTTTTAGCTACATGAGAGACGTGTGGTATTTAAAAAATTCAATGATCTTATAATCTCCATGTAAAGCATACAAAATTACAAAAATTGTCACAAACCTAGCTAAAAATTTCTCAAAAAGAAAAAAAAGAAAAAAGAGAGAATGGTAGAATTTAAATAGGAGCGGATATTCTTTTAACAAAAACATATGATGCATTATTACGGTAAAGGATTCAATCATTCAAGTGGAAGACAGTAATGGTCCGTTTGGATCGAGGGGGAGGGAGGGGGAGTAGAGTAGATTTAACACAAAATTAGTTTATTTTTAATCAACACTACTCTACTCCCCTTCCTTCTCCCCTGCATCTAAACAGGCCATAAAAGTAATAAAGGACAATATGATCATCAAAGATGAAAAGGAAAAAAAGAAAATATGCATTTAGATAAGTTAGGAAAACAGAATATTATCGTGTAATTAATGGACTCAATTAACTGGAAAAAGTTCTTATAATTTAAAGCACACCCTAATTAGCTAGCAATTAGGGCTCACATTTAAATATTTAATTGATACCATTTTTATGCATATAACTAGAAATCCATGAGTTGTAATGTCTTTTTCATGTAACTGTAAGATGCTAAATGTTCTCCTTCCACCCGATTCCATAACAGTTGGCTGAACCGCATTTTATTCTGTGATTGCGTGTGATTGTGTCCTGGTTGCGTCAATTTTCTACCACAAATCCAAAACAGACTTTTTGTGTACGGTGCAAATGTGATTTTTCCTCAAATATTTTTCCTTCTTACAAAAGTTTCTTTGGAATATATGGAGCTTAATTTGTGTTTAATTCAGATTATGACTCAACTTGATATAAAAGTGTTAAAATTTTTAATGGGAAATTTTTTGAGATTTAGTTTATGGAGCGGATGGTTGGGTTGATAGGCTACCCCCAAACCTTGGGAAAAAAATTTGGGCCGTTTTTAGCCCATTGTAAATCCTCTATATGAGATATAAATATTATTGTTTCCAAAAACCTGTACTAACTTTGTCAAAGTAAGCAAATTGCCGAATCACGTAAATATTATCTTGTGTAATTATTTTCTTTGGCACATTTTTTTCTCTATTTGCGCATCTCACAGATTTAGGAATTCGTGAATATTTCCTAAGTTGTGTGTTATTTTTTCCTGTATATTTTTTGCCTCTACTCTTATAAATTCCCTTCAAGTTTCTCTTAAATTTGGCCGAGTAGAAGGGAAATTGTTCTACAATTTTTTTTTCCTGCACAAGTTGTTCTCCTAGTAAACATAGATAAAAATTACTTGATGATGTCTTCGTTTCCCAGGTTTCTAACAAATCCGTTGCATAATAAACATTTATTCTTTTGACCGGAAAAAAAATATTCAAATAAGAATTAACTGATACTGGTTCATAATGGAGAATATAATGCTATTATAGGTTAAAATAAAGAAGAGACCACAGATCGGACAAAGCAAGACATTGTTGTCTTGTCTAGCATCATTTACAAGAGTGTGTTTTAGCTACTAATGAAAATGAAAAAAAAAAATATATATATATATATATATATATGAGTGTGATTCTAAACAATGACTAATATGTTGGGTTGGGCTATTATTAGAAAGTTATTGGTCATTTGACCTATAAAGGTTCATTAAAATGTCTAATAACATTCTAAAGCAAGGGAGTCGATTCCGTATCGTACCGGCCGGTATTACCAGTATATACCGTAACGGCAAGCAAACCGGTACATATAACCTCCCTGTTTCGTACCGAAAAAAATACCGGCCGTACTGGCTATACTGACCAATTTCGGGTTATACTGGCCGGTACCGAGCGTACCGGGCGTATAGAAAAAAGTTTTTATTTTATTTTATTTTTTTTAAGTTTTGTAAATTTTGAATTTTTGTTAGGGCAGAATGGTAACTTATTAGTATTATTTATTTTCTTAGTATGCAATGGTAACTTTTAAGCTTTCTATTTTTTATATTGTGTTTTTCTTTTTCTTTTAATTGATACTAAAGTCTAAAATCATGAATAATTAGTTCTGAATTGAAGAAATGTTTTATGATAAACTTTTATATATTTTATAATATACACACACACACACACACACACACATATATATATATTTATAAATATAAAAAATAGTGGTAAACCTGAAACGGTACACCGGTATTGACCGGTATCCGAAATATATCGTACCGCTGGTCAAATCGGTACAGCCTCCGGTACGGTATTGACTCCCTTGTTCTAAAGTGCTACTTTGAAAAAAAAAAAATTAAAGAAAACAAAGGTGTCAATTCAATTATTTTAATCACATTATTTAATTCTTAATCTCTGATTAGTTTTTACGCTAATCCCTCCAACACTAACAAAAATATGATTCTTTATTTTCTGCATGGCTAAATTACCATCTTTTCCAAAAATTCACCCACAATTAGACATATTTACCCAAAAGGAGCAATATAACCAATAATTTGGTGAATAAATCGCTAGTGTTTGTTTTGCTTTTTGTTTTTTGTCTTAATTTTTTTTTATAAAAAAATATAATAATAATAAAATTAGCTTTAATTTTAGGTTTTTTTTTTTTGTCACGCATTTAGCATAAAAGCTACCAAAAACAGATACCAAATAGAATCTAGATCTCACTCAAGGTCAGAGCTTGGAAATTGGAAGATTATAAAATTCATTGTATCTCATTATTGATCATCAAATATAAATATAGACAAATTATTAGACATGGAAAATGTCAACCAAGAAGAAGAAAAAAAAAAAAAGACTTTAAAGTTAACTCTTGCTAAGACTGCTTAGTGTATAACAACTCCCAAACTACAATGTTTAAACCTCAGCAACACGAGGTGACTTATTCAGAAGGAAAAAAAGGTATTTTCAAAAGGCCTTTTTCTGGTCATGTCGTACGGACCTAACTATACTATGAAAGCTCCTCCAAGAAAAAGATTTATAGATTCTTCCAACTATCAATATTATTCAAAAGCCATAGCACTGAAACTCTTCTGTGGCTCCACCAAAACCGTTCACAAACTGTCCCATATTCACTGTTCCATTCTCTTCATGCAAACGCTCAAGCTGCATACACAGATTGACAATACACTAAGATTGTAGCAAAGAAAAAAAAAAAAAAAAAACAGAGAAAATGTGTTAGAATTGAAATCTAGAAATGGGTATTAAGTGTTTTATTTACCCAGAGATAATCTTCATCTTCAATACCGGTTGAACATGCAGCTTTGGGAATCTCACCAGTTTCGTCATTGCGTGCGAATCTGCCACGTATGCGGGGTCGATTGTCGGCTAGTGTTTTCCGACATGCATACTGAGGTAGTGGTGATGCAAATACATTAGACATAAAATAAAAATAAAAAGCAGCCACATTTAGGGTGTTTGGTAGAGTAGTTTGAAATTGTTGTTTATTGTTTTTTGAAATATGTGTGGGTGAAAAAGTGTGTTGAAATGTGTGAAATGCTGTTTAAAAACTAAAATGTTGTTTAAAATGCACAACCAAACAGGGCCTTAGTTTTTTTTTTAAAAAAAAATTTATCGAACACTTATATAATATAAGCCTATAAGGCACTTTCTTAATAGTATTTTGATTAGATTATTAAAGATTTGCACAAACAAGGTAAAATTAATAAACTAATTGTTTTTCTAACAACCATAATTTTATTACCTTAATGGTCTTGTTGAAGTTCCTCTGGGTTCTTTTGGCTCTGTACTTGGAAATCTTCTCTTTTCTCTCTTCTGCACTATATCGCCCTACTTTAAAGTTTGTTTCTTCATTGAATGAGCTTTCTGTAGCCAAAGGACCTGAGTAGGACCTTGGGGCAGTGTGAGTTGCTTTGATATTCTGAAAACAAAGCAAAAGAACACAGAATTTGATTAGATGTTAAATTGAAAAACAGAGGAAAATAAAAACAGAGGAAAAGAAGAGAACTTTAGAGAGAAATTTCTAAGTTCTGACCTGCAAATCACCTGTGCTACAAACCCTTCTCATCTGTCCAGCTAAAAAACTATTTTCAGGTGGGCTTAAGGCCTGGTTTTGGAAGTTTTGGGACTCCATGAAAGTATCAAAGTGAGGCTGAAAGAGAAAGCTGGGCTTTCCTTCAAAACAATTACTACTATAGCTCCTCTGCATGAACTTATTAGCCACATTCTCAGTCCCACAACTGTAACTTTGAGGAACAAAGACCTGGCTTAAACAAGACTCAAAACCCAATTGACATTCTTCATTTTTAACCTCTAAACCTTCCAAGCCAGACAAATTCCCAAACCCATATGGCACACCAGAAACATTAGGCAAACACTGCAAATTATGGGTTTGCATATGGTTCAAGCTATCTAATTGCTGGCTTGGAGAGGAGGAAGACACAAGTGGAGGAGAAAAGTGGTCAAAGGAGTGAGATTCTTCAACTCGGTTATGATAGTTTTGGCTGTCTGAAATTGAAATTCCCTGAAAAATATCAATCGGTGAGTCTGACATAAAGGTCGGGTCTCCATCAGAGGAGATCATGTCTGAGCTTGAATGGCGGTAAAAAGGGTCATCAAAGATATAAAGATCTGAAGACATTGAAAAGTGAAAACCCAATTCCTTCCTCACTCAAAATTCAACTTTAACAAGCAAAAAAAAAAAAAAAAAAGGAGTATAACCCAAAAAAAAAGGCCTATAAAAGTTGCTCAAAATAATGAAATATATAATAGCAGCAAAGATGTATTTCTCTTTCTTTTCCTTTTTTGGTGGCTATTTTGTCTGGGTAATTGGTTCTGAAACGGACACAAAGCAAAACTTAACTTTTTTTTTGAGAATGAAAAGCAAAACTTAACTGACACTTGGGTTCTGATTTATTTATTCAAGGCTTTGGATTACAAGGGCTACAAGACAAAGAAACGCCAACTTCTCTCTCCTGTCTATCACTCCTCATGAGATTTTCAAACCAACACAAGAAGAAACCAGTCCACTTCACTAATGCTTAAATAAAAGAACTTGTTTTCTCTTTCGCCCTCGTGCTTCTCTGCATTTCTTAGAAAAAACCCAGATACTTTTTTGCTTTTCACAAAAAGCAGCGATTCTCTCAAATTTTACTGAAGAAATTTATTGCTGCGCCATCTTTTACCTCTTTTTCACAACCCCCAAATACTATTTTGCTTTCCAACAAAAAGCTTTGATTCAAAAATATTGATTTCAAGATTTATAGTCAATTATAGGCTTTTGTTAGAGAAATGTTAGATTATACAACATTTTCAAAACACTTTCACAACAAATTTTAGGTAGTAAGTTGTTACGAACTGTTATTGATGGGCAAAGAAGTAATTTCAGTAATAGATTCAAATTAAAAACCTGTAACAACCTACTACCTAAGTTTTGTTGTGAAAATGTTGTAGACATAGCACATGATAAGGAGGAATCTAGCTGTATTTGAGATTAATCTATTTATATATATCTAAAAGCTCAAGTTTAGCATTTATTGTTGTTACACTTCTGTTGAGCCACATCAGCAGTCACCTCATTCACTTATTTCAAACCAATTCTCTCTTATTTTTAACCACTTTTCTGCTTCTTAATTTCTCAAGTTATTACTTATTGTTACACTTTCTTCAACATTTCCCCTCCCTTTTACTTTTTCTTTTCATCTTATTTTCTATGAATTTGTTATTGTCTCTCACATTCTCTCTTTAAAAAATGGTTTCTCTCTTTAAAAAATGGTTTCTCTCTCTCTCTCTCTCTCTCTCTCTCTCTCTCTCTCATATTTTTTTTTTCTTGCAACTCGATTTTAGGTTGGTGATTTTTTGTGTTTTTTAAAATTCTATTATGAGTTAATAAGTGTTGGTATTGTATTTTTTAGTTCTCCAGCACAAGTAGTCCATTTCCCTTTTATAACTTTGGTTTGATTTTTGTTTAAGTTAATACATAGTTATTTTGGAAATGAGAATTGAATTTATATCAAAACATAATATTGATTATGCATTTAAGTGAGAATGAAGAATTTGAATAATTTATTTGAAACTTAAAAAGTAAAAGATAATTTCGATGAATATGAACCGTCTCATAAAGGAATAATATTAATCAAATGCACTCAATTACAAATTGTTTAATTTTTAGGAAAAAGAAATTATCTTTAACAAATTTTAGAAAACAAATTATACATTATTTCACAATTACAAAATAATTATATATTCTCACGCATTACGTGAGCCTACAACCCGTAAAAAAGAACAAACAAATATCCCTTAATTAAAAAATGCTTGACTCCTTAAAAAAAGCAAGTTGATTGCAATAAAAAAATTCAACATTAACCAATGCACTTTGATAGTTGTTAACTAAACCCTTCATTTTATAAAAGGGTCATGCCCTTAGGGCATTGGTTAACAATCAATTTTAGAAAATTTTTTATACCACTTTTATGGGAAATGAAAAAAGCTGTCAAAACATTAATTGTTTTTTTTTTCTTTTCCTATAAAAACTTTATTTAAATAGATTCTTAACGAATGCCCTAAGGGCATTCATTAGCATTTCCATTTATTAAATAAACACATAGTTTTTCACAATATATTAAGGTAATAACTTTTTTGATGATTGATTATCAAGGTAATAACTTGTGATGGAAACACAATTACTGTTACATTGATCCATTATTAACACCACTTTAATCATACACTAATCCCAACAAGTCACATTAGAAGTTGTGAAAATAATTATCTCTCTTGATTAATTGTACTTTTGTTGACACACCATTCAAAACTCTTTGTCGTGTTAACTTAGAAAAATTAATAGGTTAATCATGGAGTCTTCTCCCATCTCTCAAGGAATGGTCCTCACATGGGACTTATGGATGGAATCCACCTCTCTTGTTAGAGGGATTGATAAGAAAAGAGTGTTAGTGGTGTTAGGTTGGGCTGCCTCCCGCGGTAGTAGGCCCAAGTATTCTTAGTAAAGGAGTTGAGACCGGTCCAACTGCAACTCAATTTGGTCCGACTTGTGCGCAAACGTTGAGTCCAAGTCCAAGGGAAGAAGCTGCAAAGTGGGCTTATCCTCTGTTTCTTCCATTGCCAGTTTTCGCCGCAGAAGAAACTTTTCTTCATTTTCTATCGTAGGATTGACTTTTCTATTATGCAGCAAAATTTTCTGCCATGTAGTAAAACCGTCTGCCGTGCAATAAAACTTTCTGCTATGTAGTGAAACTGTCTGCTGTGCAATAAAGCTTTCTGCTGTGCAGTAAAACTTTCTACTGTAAAGCCTTTTGCTGTGCAATAGAGCTGTCTGTTGTGCTTTAAAGCCTTCTGCTGTGTGAATGACTTCTCTTAATTTTTACTGCAAAAATACTTTTCCACTTCCTGCACATAAACAAATCTAAAACCCAAAGAAAATACTCATCAAACAAATGTTAGTTTAAATGGGTTAGTATATTCTCAAATATGTACACATGTTCGTAAATAAAGATATATGTATATATATATATATATACTTATGGCAAGATAATGATTAGTTTGTGTCAACAGTAAAACACGTAATAACAAATAAAGAAGAAAGCTTCGGCAGGAAATGTTTAGCTTGTATAATAATTAACATGGTAAATATAATAAAAAGGTACTACAGTAGAATAACTAGTTCAGCTAGTAAAGACACCGCAGCAGGACAACTGATGTGGTAGACATGATAAAAACGTGCTACAGCAGAATGACTAAATATGGTAGATATAAATTATAATGAGAGAAATCAAATATATTTGCAATCAAAATTAAATATTGAATCTACCTATAGAATAAGTAAACCAAGAAAGAACCCAAACTCCAACTTGAATAACTTTGTCATAGGTTCCTGCCATAAAAGTTGTGTATTTTGGAGAATAGGCCTAAATGGCTACTAGCTATTACTTTTGGATACTTCAAAGAGTGGGTTTGCTAAGAGTGAGTGAAAAGATGGTCTATTGATGTATGCCCCTATTCCTGCCACATTTTCTCTCTTCTTTTTCTTTCTCTGTGTTCTTTTTTTTACTCTTAGTTTCTAACTACTACCTTGCCGTGGGTTGTTTTTCTCACTTGGGTCTTTTCCCTTTTTCTGGGTTCCTTTCTCTGAGTATTTACTACTCTCTTATCATGAGCTTCCTTCCTTAGGTGCTTTTCCCCCTCCCCCTGGGTGTTTTTCTTCTTCCCCTGTTTTTCACTCTTTTCCCTATTTTTTCCTTTACCTCCGTCCCCTTTTTTCTACCGTGGTTACCTTCCTTTTATAGCAAACTGATTCAATGGGATTTCTCCCTTTTACTCCTAGGGATTCACCAACTGTTTTTGGTTTGTTGTGGGCATCCTTTCAAGATTACCCACTCACCCATTGGTTGCCCTTGTTATTGCTTAATACATGTTTGCTGCAATGCTACTCATTTCACGACAAAATTCCCTTTTATTTGTTCTTGCCGTATACCTCTACCTCTAGGTTCAAAGACCAGGAATGGGCTACCTCACTACTTAGCTCTATGGCATGCATCAGATGGTCCCAACCAGTTATTACTTCTTTTGGGTAAGATATCATCCCAGCAAGATATATTCCTAAAAGAAGTTATGATAGGAAACCAAATATAGACCCCCTTTTCCCCCCACCATCAAATCACACCATCTGAATCCTTTTGACCGTGGGCCCACCTCCCTTGTATTGGCTGGGTAGAGGTTGGTGGGGCTCCGGCCTTTCTGTTTTTGTTTTCTTTCATTCCTATGCTGTTCCTGCCGTAGCAGATTAGTTCTATTTCGTCCTGTTGCATGTCTCTGTCTTATTTCTTCACACGTTTTTTGATGTGTTTGTTATTTCCTTTAGCTTGGCTTTTCTTTCCTTCACGCATTTCCTGCTGCTGACGTTTCCTGCTGCTCCTTGTTTCTTATCATCGTTCTTTTTCATATCAATTTTCAGACCTATCTTTTCTATACAAAAGAATTTGGGCCTTTGTGAGCCCAATAATGTTGACTAGATCAAAAGAGTATTAGGCCCAATTTATCTTCATCTGCCGAAGCCATTCTGCCAGAGAACTGTATTCTGTGGCAGATATGTATTCTGCTGAAGAACTACATTCTGCGGCAGATCTGTATTCTGCGGCAGTAAAGCCTTTTGCCGAAGAATAGGGCCTTGTGACTTTATCTGCCGAAGCCATTCTACCAGAGAATTATATTCTGCGGTAAAGCTATATTCTGCGGCAGATTTGTATTCTGCAGCAGATTTGTGTTTTGCTATAGATTTGCTTTCACTTGCACTTCTTTCTTTACTCTTCGGTCTTCTTGGTGGGTCTTTGGGCCTTGTTTCTCATTGGGCTTTCTTCGTTATAGGCCTTTGCGTCTTACAACTTATTAGGCTTTCTTCCTCATGGGCCTTTGGGTACGAATTTGCAAAAATGGGCATCAACAATGTATTATTCAAAATGTAAGAATTATATATGTGGGGGAAAAGGCTCAGTCTAACGTAGTGGGCCTAGAGCCCCATGTGAGGATTACTGTGCGTCTGAAGAGAATGAGGGGTAAGGGCAAGGCCCATCTGGAAGAGGGATCCCCAAAAAGAAAAATGATTACAATTCGAAGAGATCGCCTTCTGTCCGGAGAGATTTTATTCCTCTGACGCGAATAGTACAGATCAATTGAACGTATAAAAGGTCAGAATGATCTTCCGAGGACTCCTCCTGATCAAGATAAGCTCTGAGTATACTTGGAGACGATAAGAATGAAGAAATATCTAAAGGAAAAGCTGCTACCACCATATTTAAGGCTCTGCAACAACTTTTCTGGCCGCATTTATGTGGAGAAGACCCCTAAACAGTATAACCTCACTTACCGCCACTCACACAGAGCTAAAGGAGATACTTGACGTGACATATACTCAAGTAGGCTCACAGATGAAGTACAAGTGGACGATGGAGATGATGGAAAAAGATGATATATAAAGGAAGGAGGCTCTTGAAAAAAGGGGGGAGAAAAAAAAAGGCAATAGGAAAGAAAAGAAAACTTTACTGTAGCTCTAAGAATTGTAATCACTATATAATCAATGATATGCCTCTTCGGACACCAATTGATTCCATTTTTTTTATGTGTAAATTCATGCTGGTTTATACTTGGAGGTTGTGATTAACTGCTGTCAATTCCATAGTCAGTCTAACTCTTTCACCCATTCTCTACAAATTCATTGTTTTGGGCTTGGGCCACAAATCCTAACCCTACAATTGGCGCCGTCTGCAGGAAGAGCTTGAGTGTAAGTGGAAGCAACGGCAGTTGGTAATGGCG
>NW_027070237.1:69277-98135 GCF_002906115.3 Quercus suber
CGGGGGGGGGAGGGGATGAATGAAGTGAAATGGATTGAAAGAGATTTTATTTATTAAAAAAAAAAAAAACTATATATTCTCTTATTTGAAATGTTAAAAAGGAAGGAATGGAATGACTTTAAGGGAATGCTCATTCTATTCATTTTCTTTTTAAGCATTCAAAAAAAAGGTGGGAGAAACATTCATTCCTTTAATGAAATGGTGGGGTACCATATTCACTTCAATTTTGATAGAAGAGGAAAAAAAAGGAGGTGAATGGTATAACAATATAACTTTTTTTTTTCCTTTTCCTTTAATCCCTTTATCAACTCCCAATACACATTTGAAGAAATGCACCACATTTCATTCCGTCCCATTCTCTTAAGAACTCCTAAATACAGTGTATAGGGAGGGAGAAATGGTTTCGGAGGATTTGGAGTGGTAATATGTTGCTCCAAGCCCCTCATTCTTAGGCTTTGTTTGGTTTGGGGATAGAAAAAGTGGATGATAGAAAATGGTGGGAGGATAGAAAAGCGGGGGAAAAAGATTTAATTTTTTGTTATATGTGTTTGGTTTGAAGGATGGAAAAGTGGAGAAATCGAAAACACCTTTGTCTGGTTGAGAAAGAAAATGAGAGGACAGAAAATGTAGTTTGTATAAATTGACTCTCATGCCCCTATTTTATATATATAAAAAAAAAAAAATAAGAATTTACTAGCCTCATCAAACGCTCTTCATGCGTGTAATAAGGCTCTTATTTATTTATATTTGGGTTTAGTGTCATAATTTTCTATTCAATTATTGCCACATCAAAATCCTATATACACTTCATCTATTTGGTAGTCGACACCATACTTCTTCAATTGTTTTGGTTTGTCAAACATCCATAGCCTGAATTCTTGACCTGGGAAAAAAAATTTAGATTATTTCCTAAAAAAGTATAAAAAAAGAAAAGAAAAAGCAAAAGAAATTGAAATATCGACCATAAACCTAACCCAGAGTAAATTTAACCGAGCAAAGAAAGAAAGAAACAACGTAATAAAAAAACATTTACATTGATTAATATTTATGTAATGTCATTTTGTTCCATAAAATGAAAAATGTGATTTCATTTTGAAATGACCATACTCAAGTCAATATATAGGGATTTGGTGGATGAGAAAAATTACCCATGTCATTAGCTTTGAACATGATACCTGAACACAATAATTGTTGCAATTTCATTGCCAGGTTTATAAGGAAAAATAAAAGAATTATAAAATGTCAAAGACAATGAGATTTATAAACAAGTTTATTTTTATTTTATTTTTATGTTTACTTGTAAGAGTTGGTCAAGATGCAATTCTATAATTAAAAGCAAGTGGCAGTGGCGTTCAAATGACAAGAAAAAAAACTACTTGATCAGTTTCTTATACAACTTCTCTTGGTAAGTTTTGAATTTGGATAACTATAGTAGTGAGTTCGGAGGTGGAGTTTTAAGTTTTGAATTTGGATAACTATTTGGTAATTATCCTTTAACATGTGAAAAAGAGGGACTGTAAAAAAGAAGAAGAAAGAAGAAGCAGTTTTATTTTAAAAGAAAAAGAAGATGAAAAAGATGACTAATGAGAGAGAGAGAGAGAGAGAGAGAGAGAGAAGCTTTTTAAAAAAACCTAAAAAGAAAGCAATTTTTTTCTAGCACCACAAACTACAAAATTAGAACTACATTGATGGAGCTAAAGCAATAATTTTTTGCTTCTCAGCTATAGTACACAAGTATCTTTGCCTGTGTACTATAACTTAAATGTTAAAAATAAATTATTTTATTGTGTTCACACTGGCTCAGATTATTTAAATAAATTTTTTTTCTCTTCTTTCTCATTTCCCATTGCAAGCTCCTCTCTCATCATTTTCTCTCTTTCTCTCTTTGGTCTTCTCTCCAACGCTACCCCTATCTCCTCTTGACTGAGCCTTTCTTCTCTTCGTGGTGTCACCTAGTTCGTTGAGATCATTGGACGTCGGTGTGGGTTCGTGGTGGTGGGCTGATGTGGGTTGGTTGGTTGGTTCGTGGTGGTGGGCCAATGTTGGTCGGGATTGTCTACGTTTGTGTGGTTTGGGTCGGTGGTTTTAGTGGTGGTGTGGGTTTATGTGGTCCGATTGTGTTGATTGTGTGGTTGTGACGGCTATGGTTTGTGATTTGTGGGGGTGTGGGTGTCAATGGTGGTAGTGGTGGTATGGGTTGGTTTTTTTGCTAGGTTTTGTGGGTTGGTTTGTTGCAAGTGGTGGTGGTGGTGGGTGTTCTGTTGTTGGTGTTGTGTTGAATACTAAAATAAAGCAAATATATATATATATATATCTATTTTTATTGTGCTGTTTATATTATTTTATTATGTTGGAAGCTGAAATAAAACTACTGATATTGGGTGTTTTGTAAAGTGAGGTGGTAAAATAAATAAAATAACTTTTTGTGTTACCAAATTGCTAAATTTATGGCTCTACCAATATGGATGCTCTTATATGTGAGAAAAATAGGGAGTGAGGAAAGAGAAGAAGAAACCAAGGGCATTTTTTGTTTGAGCAAAAAATGGGTGCATTTTGTATTCATTTTTAGTTTTTTGTGGGACCCACCACTAAAAAACTTGTTTGGCTTTGTATATGTATTCAATTTTCATTTTTAGTATAAAAAAAAGTGATATAAATACAATAACTGAATACAACTTTTATTATTTTCATTTTCTTGAAAATGAATACAATGACATTTACTTAAAAAAATCAAACGTGTGAGTTCTACTATCACTGACTTGTCACATCAAAGAACTCTCTCTCTCTCTCTCTCTCTCCTCTCTCTCTCTGTTGGTGGTTGTCAGGAAAAAAGTAAAGGGAAAGACAAAATAGAAAATGATGCCAAACAAAAACATAGATGGGAACAAAAAATAAGTACAAGAAGAAAAAAATGGTTTTTTTTTTTTATTTTAAATTTAACTAAAATTTATGTGTTATAATTAATAATTTTATATATCTAACCTTATTATTTAGAGAAATGCTACGTCTACAACAATTTTACAACAAATCACAGGTGGTTAGTTGTTATTGGTTCAAATTTAAAATTAACACTGAGATTACTTTTTTGCCCTAACAATAATAACCAGTAACAACCTGTCACTTAGGATTTGTTGTAGAAATATTGTAAAAATGTTGTAGACGTATCATTTCTCTATTATTTAAACTTTTTAACTATAGAGTTTGAGAATATTTTAGGCATCTAAAATGAGGATTTTAAACCAGAAAAATCCTTTAAATAGTAGCATAAATAAGTTAACATAAACTAATACTTGAGTAAATGTTGTTGTATATAAGATAATCCATATCTTTTTGCAAACACATCCCTAAACAACAAAACTTGTGATTTGAAGTCACGATTTTAACAATGTCAAAAACACCGCTCTTGTTGTATTTATGCCCATCTAGAAGGTCTTCCATGGAGCATGCCTATATAATTACGTGGATCCCACCCATGAAATTCTATAGGAGAAATTTATTGCGTGAAACTTGCCATCTCAGGAAATTATGTGAAAAAATGAAAATGCACAGTCTCTTGCTGGCGAAAAACTTCTGTGCGTTTCTGGTGTATGTTCCTTCACGCTCACATTAGAGTAGGGTGAAGAAACATGCACACGGTTTTGAAGAATTCACATAGACCAATAAGAATCTGCCACGTATGCGATTAGTGTATGAAAAAAATACAAGAAAACAAAATGTCCCACATCGAAAGTGGTGGTCACCAACCTCCATAAAGTCCAAGTCAATTTCTCATTATCTATTAGCTTAGCCCTTCAGCTTCTTGGAATCCTCATTCATTCAAATTGAATTTAAAAAAAATAGACGCTCTCTTCAATCTCTCTTGTTAAAAGTAAAACCTTCCTTCTTCTTCTTCGTCAAGATCTAGGGCTTCGTTTCTTGTAGTTCACGCTCAGAGCTAGCGAGCAAGAGAGAGAGATCGTACGGTCATGGCGGCTTCTCAGGAGTACATGGACAAGATGCAGCTCCGCCAGAACTACCGGAATCTCTGGCACACCGATCTCATGGGCACCATTCAAGCAGACACTCCCTGTATACTCTCTCTCTCTCTCTCTCTCTTACTCTCTCTTTGTACAAACACAGATATACCCTGTTTTGTATACATGCATGTATGTATGTGTATGGAATTTCGTTTTTGCTGATACGGTTGTGTTTTTCTGTGTGCGTTTGTGCAGATTGCTGCTTTGCGTTTTTTTGGTAAGTGCTATCTCGATCTCTTGAATTTGAATTTTGAGCTTGAACTTGTGGATCTTGATTGTGTTGTGGATTTCTGAGTTTTTGAGGAGCTGTTTTGACTTTGACTTGGTTTTTTGACTTTGGTTGACTTCGTGAATTCGTTTTGATCTCTGTGAAATTTTTGAATGCTATTTGATTCCTGCTTCTTTGATGATATGAATGGATGGTTGGGTTTACTGACCGCGGCATTAAGCGGCCGATTCAATTGAATTGCTACATTAAAGTTTAGGAGTAATTTTTATGCTGACCCAACTCAAACGTAAAAGCAGTGAAACTGAGGCATTTATTTTCTTTATTTCTTTTTCAAACTTTAATTCTAAGGCTATGAGTTCATGTTTTTGTCTGTTTGTGTAAGTGGTATGAAGGGCTTCTTAATTTTCTGATGTGTCCATTTTGCCTTGTTTTGGGAAGTACCATTACAACCATGCCATAGATTGCTTATGTGGCATCTAGAGAGAGTGGGAAGGCGTTATGCATCTTTTCTGGACTGCGGTTTTAAATCTTGGATATCCTGTATTTGACACCATTAATGTAGTTTGGGCCAAAAATATTCCACTCTTCTAGCTATTTTTCAGCTGACCTATTCCCTCTCTAAATGGCTGGATTGGAAACATGTTGATTCTTTAGTGAGATTATCTTGACTATAATTGAGGTACTTAACCGAGGTATTGTTGGTCTATTATGCAAGAATGGCCTTTCATGGACCCAATTTTGGAGGTAAGGGAGGACATTGTGTCTATTGTTGCAGTTGATTGCTTTGAGGTTTAGAGTGATTTGAAGATGTGTATTGACTCCTATGAAAGTTACTTTGAGGTTGGGAGGGTTTTTTGTAGTCAATGTTCAGCAATTGGGGAATTAGAGACTGTCCTCAGCTTAACTTCAACGAAAAGTCATGCAATCTTGATGAGTGAAGTGTGTCTTTGACACCCATTGATTTGTCTTGCAAGGGGCTATTTTTCAGAAAATGACTAAGATATAATACGGGTGAGACAAGCTCATGGTTTAAAATCTCGCGAATTGTTAAATAAGAAATGATATCTTAACATATCATCGTCAGCAACAATTTTGCAAAAATGTATGAAAATTTACTTTAAAAAAGAAAAAAAAAAAATTGGGTTTATTGACCTATATATACAAAAAATTTGGAAAATGATGGGATTGATAAGAAAAAAAAAATCGGTTTTCATGAAATATGTTGACCAATATCTGAAATTTCAGCAATATCTCTCTGGTATAATTGATATTTTCGAGAAAAAACTTGGATAAGTTTATCTTTCACTCAAGTATGATGTTGTTTACAATTGTGACATAGTGATACCAAAATTAATCTTTAGGAAAGATTTGTAGACAACCTTTATTTTATCAGTCTAAACTAACTTGAGGTATTACATCTACACGTGTTCTTCACATCTTGATATACGCCAATGTATATAACTAACACAATGACTTTGTTGAAAGCAACAAATACAACTCCTTTTTCAAACAAAATTTGGGTGCATATATGAAGGTGTGTTATCACTGAAAATTGACTGAATTGTTGCAAATTTGGATTTAAACTAAGCCACTAGCGTATTATATCTAGGCATGCATGGACACAAGTTGACATGCATATGTACGTTGTATGTATATCCTTTGAAACAAGATTTATTTTTGGTATGATTGGTATAACTTCTGAATCTCTTAAACTAAGAAAACTAAAAAATGGCTAAGGCCGCCTTAATATTGGGTCACTATTACCACTAAACATTTGTAAGGGATTTCTCCTTACTTTCTGAGACTTGAACTTGTAAATATTTCTTCTATCCCAGAATAGATGGGGTGCTTTCCCCTCTGGGTTGTCCTGAATAAATTGGAGTTTTAAAATATGAAAGCAGTTATCCATTTAACTTCCCATTATTCTTAAACTTGAACCCACCTTTCTAGGTCCACTAAAGAACATTTTAGGGAAATTGTTATGTTTATTTGAAATCTTCCATTTGAAAACTTCCATCTATTTTGGAATGAAGGGACTAGGGAGTATTATTATGATTACTTTTTAAGTTTTAGCAAATATATCAGTATGTTGCATTTCTTAGGATTTATGTGTAAATCATGCTCTCTCTCTCTCTCTCTCTCTCTCTCTCTCTCCGCATTTTAGGAAAATGAAAACCCCATGTTTGTGTCAATATCTTAAACTTGAATTCTGATCTTAAACATGCTATTTAATTATCTTAAGCGTTTTTTCTTCCCTTGCAATGAATCTAATTTACTTTTGTTTCGTTGTAGTGGGCCGTGTGCATCATACTTGCTCCGCAAACGAGCACTTTACAATGATATGTCAAGGTAATTGATGCTTTTGATTCCCTAAGAGTTTGATCTAAAGGCATGACCTCTCCGTGCTAACATATTGTTCTCTTATATGTTGTAGATATGTATGTTGTGCTGGTTATATGCCCTGTAGTGGCAGGTGTGGAGAAAGTAAATGTCCTGAATTTTGTCTAGCCACTGAGGTACAGATTCTATTTGACTTTGGTCAGCAAGCTTGCTGTTTTAGCTGTTTGTTTAGATACATTTTTGTTTAACAAGCTATCTGTCTTATATTTGTAATAATTTATCAATCATCCATCATCTGAACCCTTTACTGTGTAAAATTGAATTAGATGTATAGTCAATGACTTTAAAAATAAGTAACACAGTCAATCATGAAGTTTCTTATATTAGCACATAGACAATATTTGAGTCAGTGTCTCCTTAACTGCAAACACCTCTTGACGTATCAGATTAATTACCAATGAGAAGATAGAGAAATGAATTTCAGGTTTTTAAAATAGCCAAAGGCATCACTCAACTGGAAATGTTCTGTATCCTTGCAAAAGCCATTGAAAATTCAACTAATAGCTTACCTTACTAAGCTACATGGAATCTTGGTTGTCTTTTGGCAAGATATTCTTGAGAATAACAATACAGTCTAATGCTTCATCAATGGTCCCAACTTCAATTCGCCTTAACCCTTTCAATGTGAGAGAATTCATTTCATAACTTGAAAATATTAGAAAAATATGACATGACGAAAGAAAAAGGATAAAAAAGCATTGATTAAAATGATTATTTAGATGTTGCTTCATATGAAATTATGGATGATGTTTGTGGGATTTTTGCTTCAATTCTGGTATTTTTGTGGTAGAAATTCCAAGGTCTCAAGTTGAAGTGTATGGCAGGCACCAATGACGTTGCATGTCATACACACTAAACCACTCATCATTCACTAACACTGGTGGAGGCCACACTTGTCTTGGGTTTTTGTTTGGGCCCCTACCGGCCTACCCTCTCCAATAAAAGACCATGTTGCTCCTAACCCAATAAGAGCAGTATGATTTAGAGGGTGAAGTAGACGTGGTTGACTAGGTTATGTTGGTTTCCAAATATATCTTGACGCTAACTTACTGTCGCCCCTCGTTTTTCTAAAATGATTTTCCACACAAAAATGCTTTTCTCTAGTTTTCAAACACATCGCATTAAAAGAAATGTTATCATCCATTTGCATCATTATAATAATGATAATAACAACCAAGTCTTAGTCCCAAAACTTTAGAGTCAGCACTCCTTAACCAACCCATTTACATTACACTTGATGCAAATACATTATGATGGAACATCCCAGCATCCTACCCTAGAATCCCAAACCCAATGCTTATATATATATATATATTTTTTTTTTTTTTTCCATCAAGTGAAGATTGAGAATCAGTTAAAATGAGGTACTTTTTTTTTTTTTTAAGGCCTGTGTTGTTGCCATCCCTAAATTTTAAATATCAATAAATATTTATTGTTGATTATCTTCCCCATGTGCTATATTTAAAATGTCAAAATATATTTATTTTTGATACTTTCTTGTAATGGTTCCTGCCTGTTGGGCATTGTAATGCCTGGTGCTGTATTGTAGAGATTGGTGCTAGTGCTAGACCAAATTATTCCTTCCCCTGAACTTATTAATTGAAGTTTTAAGATTTTATTAGAGTTAGATTTATATCATCACTTATTAATTCATCAATTGGAGGTCTGTTGCAGTGCACTAGGCCTTGATGTGGGCTATATCTTGATATTGTGTGCCTATTTTTTGGCCAAAATAAGAGATATACTTTGTTGGAATTATATTCTAGAAAAGTTAAATAAAAGAAAGGCCCCAATCTTAGTGGTTAAATACTTCTAAAAATTCACTAATGACGTTGTTTAACTCTTTTGCTTCCATATGTATGCTATTAGATTAAATGATTAAATTCACCATCTTCTAATGGCTTAAACTTTTGAGACAATCTATAATTTATCATGGTATCAGTGTAAGATTCCTAGATCAAACCTTGTATCTCAGATTAAATAATTAAATTCCCCATTTTCTAACAGCTTAAATTTTTGGAATAATTGGTAATTTATCAATTGCTCTACCATCTACAAAATAGGCACATGTTGTGCATAAAGTAAATGTGATAGTTTATACAAGCGACTCTCCTATTGTAACCTTCACTAGTTGTACGTATTATATAAAAAAATAAAAATATAGTTTACATAAGTGACATTAATGGAAAAATTATCTCTTGAGACAGTCTCACAAGACATCTCTTTCACATGTATGATACCACACGTGGGTCCCACATGTTGTGAGAGAGAAGTTTCATGAGATAGTAGCCCCATTATTTAATTATGGTGCATGTCTCTTCCTCATGGAGAAGAATCTTCTTCAAAATTCTGCTTAAAACCTCCATTATCAAGAGAAACAAAAGCGGGGATAAAGGGTCTCCTTGTCTCAACCCTTAAGAGCATCCAAAAAAACCTTCAAGGGATCCATTTACCAAGATTGAAAAACAGATAGAAGTAACACAAGCCTTAATCTACCCCTTCCCTTTCAACCCAAAACCCATTCGGTCTAACAGATAAAACAAAGCCTCCCAGTTAACATGGTCATATGCTTTTTCAATGTCAAGCTTGCAAACCACACCCGGTAACCGGCTCTTCCTCCTACTATCCAAACACTCGTTTGCAATGAGCACTGAATCTAGAATTTGCCTTCCACCAACAAACGAATTTTGAGTCTCAAAGATGAGATTATCCAAAAAAGCCCTCAACCTGTTAGCCAACACTTTGGACAACAACTTGTACACACTGCCCACTAAACTGATAGGGCGGAAGTCCTTAATATTAACAACATTACACTTTTTAGGAATTAAGGTGAGAAACGAAGCATTCAAAGATTGTTCAAACATAGAGTGCTGATGAAAATAAGCAAAAAAATCCAGGACGTCCTTTTCCACAACACTCCAACATTTATGAAAGAAAGCCAAGGTGAAACCATCAGGACCAGGAGCTTTATCTCCTTCCAACTCCCTTAAGACTTGGATGACTTCCTCCTACGAGAACTTCTCTAAGGACAACCTCTCCTCCTCCTCAATACATGCAAAATCTAATCCATCCATAGTAAGGCGCTCCAATTCAGTTTCCTCATATAGCCCCTGATAGAAGAGAACTAACTGAGAGTGCACATCCGACTCATCCTCATAAAGAAAACCATCCACCTCGATCCTCTTAATATGATTAGCATGTCTATGAGAGTTTGCTAATTTATGAAAGAAACGAGTATTATTATCTCCCTCCTTCACATACAAAGCCCGAGATTTTTGTCTCTAAGAAATTTCCTCAGGAGAAGCCAAATGTTCTATGTCTCATTTTAGTTGAATACGACGGAGCTATTCCTCATTCGAGAGCCCCAACAACTCCTCTCTCGCATCTAAACCCATCAGTTCAGTTAGCAAATTTTTCTTTCTAAAAGCCAAGTCACCAAACTCCTCCCTGTTCCACTTTTTTAAATCTGCTTTCAAAGCCTTCAATTTTTGAGCCAAAATAAAAACTAGTAAGCCCACAAAACTATACCCATTCCACAATTGTTGAACTCTATCAACAAAACCCTCGACTTTCAACCACATATTTTCAAACTTAAAGGCACTCTGACCATGTCAGACAACACCAGCTTCCAACAAAAGTGGACAGTGGTTTGAAATAACACGATGAAGCACCTGTTGGGATACATTCCCAAAATGTTCCTTCCAATCTAGAGAAACCAAAGCCTTGTCAATTCTTGACATAGAGGGAAGACTAGAATCTCTAAACCAAGTGAAGAAAGCCCCTTCTAAAGGTAAATCAACTAAAGAATTACTCTCTATAAAGTTTGAGAATGCAAACATATTCAGGCTGAACGACTGATAGCCAAGCCTTTCACTTGGGTACCTAATGATATTGAAATCCCCTACTAAGCATCATGCCATGGCCATCTGGCACGCACCTGAGACAGCTCCTCCCACAAAGAAGCCCGCTAACCATCATCATTGGGGCCATACACACCTGTACAAGTCCAAACAAAGTTATCCACCACTCCTCTCAATAAGACACTGACAGAAAAATGTCCAACAATAACATCCAAATTTTCAACAATCCGCTTATCCCAAATCAGCAAGACCCTCCCGAAGTCTGCACAGCATCCAGAACCGCCCAATCAGTGAAGGGACTCCCCCATAAACTCTGAACAAAAGCACCATCCGTAGAAGATATTTTCGTTTCTTGAAAACATACAATATCACACTTCCAATCTTTAAGGAGATTCTTACAAACCTCTCTCTTCTGGGGATTGTTAAGCCCCCTAACATTCCAAGAAAGTAGTCGTAGAGTCATTTACAACTACCAACAACCCCCACAACAGTCGAAGAAACATTGCTCTTGCTCCTAGAAGAGACACCATCGTAATTAACATTAGAGATAAGCCCTTTAAGCTCCCTGAGACCTCGTGACCTTGAATTTGCAGGTCGCTTGGGCACCCCAACATCAATCACCTTGAGACACTCCTGTTCCAAAAGGCGAAACAGAGCCAAACATTGAGCTTCATGTTTCACGATAGGGAAACCCACCATGTTACAAAAATTTTTCATCAACTGGGACACCCAATTCGAAGGTGGCCCTGACTCCGTCACCTAAGTTTCTTCTATAGAGTCCTGGACCAGCACCAAATCTCTGAGTTCATTGGGTTCCCAACGAGACAGAGGGTCACACTTCAACACGCTAATATCTTTCTCTCCACTTCCATAGCTCTGGCCAAACACTTCATTGGTCTCCCATGATGGGAGATGAAGTCCAGAAATTGTTTGGAATTCCCCAACAGAATCCACTAACCTTTGTAGGTAATTACTCCTTTGTTCTACTTCATGATCTTCCCCTTCCACAAACTCATCATCAACCCAAAACCAAGGTCTGAGAGAGGAGAAAAGTGATTTTGAACCACCAAAGAATTCCGACCAAGGATCTGCAACACTACTTCCTGAATCGGAGCCTCAGTCTCCGCCATCTTCGGGCTAACCACCATGCCACCAGTGAACCCAGGGTCCTAGTCCAAGAGGAACCTCGGCAACAGAGATTGAATCCATAGAAGAAATAGGCTTACCGGAGTCGAGTACCGCCGCTGCGGATCTCCTCCTTGACGCTGAGGCATTTTCGGTCACTGGGGCTCCAACAACACTCGTCGGGTTTGAGATGAGGAGCTCCGAAACTTGATCGGAGCTGGGTAACAACGATAAGCCAGCCGATGAAGCCTCAAGCAACACCGTTGACTCCATCGGTGTTTTAGAGCTCTCGCCCACCACACTTTCACTCAGATTACAAAGCCCACTCACTCCTAAGACATGAGGATAAGAAAACTCCCCTTGGGCCTTACCTCTCGGGTTAGCACCATGGGCTTTTTCATGCCCAGAAATAAGTTTTAACATACCAGGCCCACTAAAATTGGACTTGTGAGGAATATTTGGGTTCACCCACGTTGCCATACATTTTCCCCCAACAGAAATAGACACCCTTGGCGCCAATTTTGCAGGAATCAACTCAAACTTAAAATCACGCGTGGGTCTGCCATTTTTAGAAGCAGCAGCCACAATATCACCCTTCAGCACATTATGTCCCGAATTAGCTCTAGAAATTTCAAATTTCCTAAACTTCCGCTGATTTCCGATTTTGACAGATTTCTTCCCATTTTGTCCACCACCATCCAACGGACCACCACCAACACCTTCAACAGAGGTCCTCCCTTCCACCCAAACAGAGTTTGAACCTGAAAGAAAACTAACTAATTCTTTTGTGAACAAGCACCAACCAGACCGGTTTAAACTCACAGGTACCATAACACAACCACGACGAGCTCCACCAAAATACACTGCTATCTCCACAAAAATACCAGCTTTATTTGAACTTCCCCGGAATTCAAAAACTTATTATTATCTCTATATTGTTTGCACAAGAATTCCTTTCCTGGAACCCAATCCCGAATATCGGCAAAACATGAGAGAATCCATTCCAATCCCTTACTACCCATCCACATAGAACTTTTAATATTTTGACGACATTTGTGAATAGCATAAGAATCAGCCCGTCCACCGTCAAAAGAGAAAGAAAAAAAAGTTTTGGAGTCTATGCGAAAAGTAACTTTGCTGCCCCCTCTGCCCTGAGGAGCTGTGAAAGGGGGAGGCAATTTGTTAGGAAGAGGTGTGTGTGAAGATGTAGTGGTTTGTCTAGGCCATACCGGTGGTTGAAAAGGTAGGTTAGAAGGAGGTGGGGTTTTTAGGGGAGAAGAGAGAGGTGGACAAAAAGAATGAAGAGGAAAAAAACCAAAGGAAGAGGGGAATGGGAACAGAGATGGAAAGAAACCAGGGAAAGGAGGTGGTGGCTGGTTGAATGGCTGTGGAAGGGAGGGGAGCAGAGGAGGGAAAGGTGTTGGCTGTAGGGAGGGAGGGAGGGGGGAGAAGGGTAGCGAGGGTCTTCACAAAATATGGTGAGGGTCAAGGGGGGTGGTGTACAAAAGTGTGCAGGAGGACTCATGGTTGTGGCCTTTGAAGAAGCATTCATGAAGGGTGGGATAGTTTCTCTAAGCATCTGTCTTTTGTAGCGGGTGAAGGCACCCGTATCCACTTTTGGCATGATAGGTGGATTGGGGATAACACCCTAAAAGATCTCTATCCTGAGCTCTATGTGTGTTCAGCTACCAAAGATGCTTGCATCTCTGAGGTTTTGTGGATTCCGAAAGGAGGTACTTGTAGAGTGTGGGATTTAAGGTTTTATAGAGCTTTTGAAGATTGGGAACTAGCTGCATCCTATTCTCTTCTTCAGGTTATCCAACCTCGTATTCCTCGGGGTGATAGAAGGGATACTCTTTTTTGGCGGCTTAAAGGTGATGGGAAGTTTGACACCCGTTCTTACTACCAAGCAATTCAGGGGACTCCGAATTCTGTGTTTCCTTGGAAGGGTGTTTGGAAACCAAAGATTCCTAAGCGAGTGGCTTTCTTTTTGTGGACAGCTACTCATGATCGAATTCTCACGTTGGATAACCTCATGCTTAGGGGTCGCCATTTGGTAAATTGGTATTGTATGTGTTGTTGTGATGGGGAGTCGGTAGACTATCTTCTTCTTTATTGTCCTGTTGCTTGTACCTTATGGACCTTTATGCTTTAGGCTTTTGGTATTCATTGGGTTATGCTAGGATCGGTGGCGGGTTTGTTATCTTGTTGGCATCAATGGCTTGGGAAACATAACTTGCATATTTGGAATTTTATTCCAGGGTGTTTAATGTGGATTGTTTGGTTGGAACGAAATCGTCGCTCCTTTGAGAACTTGGAGAAGACGGTGGAGGAGTTAAAGGTTTTATGCTAGCGCAGTCTTTTTGAGTGGTCTCGTTGTTGGGACTTTACTGATTTTTTGTCTCCTTTAGAGTTTATGTTTTCCCTTAGTTTATCTTTTTGATTTTCCCTCTCTTTTGTTTTGTCGTTTGTGTTTACTGTTCCTTGTTGTTTATCATCATGAACAACTTATATTTTTCCTTTTTTCTCATTAATAATAGTTTCTCTGATTACCTATCAAAAAAAAATTTATAAAAAAAGTCCTACCTACTGCTCAAAGCTCCCACTTTTGTGGGGAATGGGAGAGGTAGGCAGCCTTACCCCTAATTTGTTAGAGAGGCTGATACCCAGACTCAAACCCGTGACTTGTCACTTTTGGTGGAAGACACTTGCCATCACACCAATGCCTGACCAATTGGGTAATTTAGTTAATTTAAAAAATAAATAAATAAAAGAAGAAGAAGAAGAAGCAGAAGAAGAGTACTGGACTGTCTTTATGCTGCATCAACAGAGCATTATCATTCCTGAGATTGTTCAGTTCTGGCTTTATGGCAATATACTCTACCCTCTGTTAGTTATGGCTATTGATATTTGGGGCTCTCAAAAGTTATCACATCTTTCATTTGAAATCATTCATGTAATGGATATAAATAGATGAAGGTTTTCTATTACCTGTGAACAATTTTCAAATATCTGCAGTAGTCATAAAGATCCTCTGTTGCTGTAATTAATGGTATTATTATCATGTGTTTGATCATCCAGGTTTTTCTCTGCTTTGGAAATTCAGTGGCTTCAACCCGGTTTATGTTACAAGATGAGTTTAATATACAGACAACACAATGTGATAACTGCATCATTGTACTCTCTCTCTCTCTCTCTCTCTCTCTCTCTCTTTGTGTGTGTGTGTGTGTGTGTGTGTGTGTGTGTGTGTGTGTTGAGTTTATTTGCAACTCTGTATGCATTTTAACTCCTGTTTTCAGGGTTTTATGTTCTGCCTACAACAACTTGCGTGCATCTTTTCCATAGTTGCAATGATTGTTGGAAGTAGTGAAATTCAAGAGGCATCTCAAATATTGTCTTGCTTGTCGGACATGGTATACTGCACGTAAGACTTTTCTTCCCTATTTGCTACTGATCTTTCTCAGTTAAGGTGGGTCAAAATTACTTACTGATTTTATGATTAATTTTCCTTTTTGTAGGGTTTGCGCTTGTATGCAGGTATGAAAGTGATAAAAATACATGCAGTAAGTATTTGAAATGAAATAACGTTTTATACTCGCTAACTGGGTTTATTTGCAGACACAACACAAGGTTGAAATGGACAAGCGAGATGGCAAGTTTGGGCCTCAACCAGTAATGGCAATACCCCCCATGCAGCAGATGTCTCGCATTGACCAGCCAATTCCTCCTTCTGTTGGATATCCACCTCAACCAGCATACGGACAGCCCTATGGTTATCCACCTCCTCAGGCTCAAGGCTATCCAGCTGCGGGTTATCCTCCATCTGCTTATCCTCCTCCTGCTTATCCACCTTCTGGATACTCTAGGTGATTTCATTGCAATGTTCCAGGTCAATTTCCTATTTCAGGTGATATTTTGGGTGTAGAAATGTTGGTCTGCAAGTAACATCACTGCGAAATCCTCTATCAAACAAAATGTCTCTGGACCAGGCACTTGTATTTTATTTTTATATTTGTTTGCTGAGGGGTGATAGAAATAGTGATACATTTGTGTGTGGCTTGACCCCTTTTTTTTGCCAATTAAAAACAACAAATTTTTTAATAAATCCTAGCTTCTTGTCCTATGTATTTCTTGTATCTTATTTCTTTTGCCTATGGGTGTATTTATAGATTTGTATATCAAGTATATGCATATACTTGTGTAGCATGCAGCTGAGGAACTGGACTTGTGTTCTTGTTCAGTCCCTTATGCTGGAAATTGGAAACTTTGTTTCTGTAATAAATGTCATGAAATGTCTTTGCTTGTCTATTGCACTAAATATTGCTTGGCAAATTGGGAACATTGTTTATTTCTGCTATAAATGTCATGAAATGTCTTTGCTCGTCTATTGCATTAAATATTGCATGCCAAATTGGGAACACTGTTTATTTCTGTAATAAAGGGTCCGTTTGGATTGAACTTATTGTTGCGAAAATTGAAAACTAAAAATACTGTAGGAAAATAATTTTTAAATGTGTGAATAGTATCGTGAGACCCATTTTTAATATTTTTTATTGCATAAAGAGTGCGTGCACAGATTTTTTGTCTCCCAAAGTCAAATTATGCGGCCAAAAAAAAAAAAAAGAAAAAAAAAAGAAGAGAAACGCAGATTTGAGGAAACGTGGACTCGCAAACGCGCAATCCAAATGCCCTCAAAGTGTGTGCAACATATCTGTTCAACTATTCTTTAAACTATCAGTATTTAGTTATTTCTTTTGTCCCTCTTGATAAAATGTTGATTGCTTTGGGAGGTGGAAGGAATACCATTCTGAATGCTGGAGATATTTTTATACTGATTGCATGAAGGTTAGCTTGTCTTTCACTATCCCAATCAATTGTAAGAATTGAACTTAGGAGGGCTTGGCTTGTTTAACTTAGCAAATCATAGCCAAAATATAAGTATGGATGAAGTTCTAGTCATCTTATAAGCAAACCTTGATTTTTGTGATTACTTCTCCTTCCAGTAAAATGATTACAAACTTGTAGAATTTGCACATGGTAGTCAGAATAGAGTTGGTGTATGTCAGAATAGAGTTACACACAATGTCCTTCTGTTTGTTAATGGTTTATAGATATTGCATGCTATTTAATAAGTACCTGTTAAATATAAATTTCAATTCAAGTTCAAATTCACGTGGATCCCTCCCTGCAAAGATGCCATTATTGCAGCTTTAGTAATAGCGTTGCCAGTGCTGAAGCTGTCACCTATTTAAAGTGTAGATGGAAGTGTAATTTTTCTTCCCATTATCACTCTCTCTCTGTCTCTCTGTCTCTCTCTCTCTCTCTCTATATATATATATATGTATGTATTCCTGATCTTTCTTCAATCTTCACAGAATAAAATGATCCACGCATAGTTTAAACAGGTGAGGCAAAAAATGTGAGTAACTTAGCTAGAGCAATTGTTTAATTTTAGTTATAATTTTTAATTTATTTTATTTTATGGACAGAAAAGATGAGTTGAATGGCTTCTCTTTGCACTTATTTTAATTTTTGGTAAATGAAGCCCGGGGCTATTCTATCTAACGATCTGACCTCGTTTCAAATAAGGATACGGTTTTTTTTTTTTTTTTTACCTTGAATAAAGAGGATTTTTACTTTTATCAAAAATCAATTCGAAAGTATCAATAATAACTCAGATAAACTGCGTCAATCATCAAAGGGAAGTACAATGCAATAACTACTTCAATAGAAAAGGCTTAAACTATGAAGCAATTAATGAAATAAAGCAAAACTAAACTTTAAATGGATGTAAATAACCAGCTTCTTGTTATTCTAGTACCATAATTTTTATCAAACCATTTTTTACAACGGTTGTATGTGGCAGGTTATAATTGATTACCTATTACTTTTATATGAACTTAATAGTCTATATATTTTGTGCGACTAACACTATACAAGAGAGTTTTATTTTATATAGACACACTGTGTGTAATACAAGCATGATTGTCAAAATCGCGATCCGGATCGTAAAATTGCACGATTTTACAATCTCACTTCACCAAAAAGTTTAAAATTGTAGCAGCATCGCAAAAATGGTAGGATCATGTAAGATCGCATAGGATCATATGGGATCCTACTTATCCTACCTTTTATTTATTATTTTTTTTTTTAAGTGGGATTCATTTAGGTAAGATAATCGACCTAAACTCACAAGCCCAACAGGTTATCAGAAGCCCAATAATAAATTGAAGTCCCAAATTTACCCCTATGTCAACATAAAATCTCAAAAAAACCTATAGTACTTAAGTTTAATGTTTTTAAAAACAAAACTTACAATATTTAGATGATGAAATCGGATATGACAATGATAGTGATTAGATTAGAAGAACCTTAGAATGAGAATTCTCTTTTGGATTTTATATTGGCGAAAAGCACATTTTAGTCCCTACATTTTTAGGCGATTTCTATTTTAGTCCCTAAATTTTATTTTTACCGCTTTTAGTCCCTATCCTGAAAAACGGTTCCGTTTTGGTCCTTGCCGTTACATCAGAAACGGATATTGCTGACGTGACAAACGGCGATAATAAATAATATTTGTTTAATGTCCACGTGGCCTAATTAATAATAAAAAAATATTTTTTGACATTAAAAAATGCCACGTCAGCATATAAATTAAAAAAAATAATTTATTAATTTTAACTAAATAAAAAAAATTNGTCTCTCTCTGTCTCTCTCTCTCTCTCTGTCTCTCTCTGTCTCTCTCTCTCTCTCTCTCTCTCTCTATATATATATATATATATATATATGTATTCCTGATCTTTCTTCAATCTTCACAGAATAAAATGATCCACGCATAGTTTAAACAGGTGAGGCAAAAAATGTGAGTAACTTAGCTAGAGCAATTGTTTAATTTTAGTTATAATTTTTAATTTATTTTATTTTATGGACAGAAAAGATGAGTTGAATGGCTTCTCTTTGCACTTATTTTAATTTTTGGTAAATGAAGCCCGGGGCTATTCTATCTAACGATCTGACCTCGTTTCAAATAAGGATACGGTTTTTTTTTTTTTTACCTTGAATAAAGAGGATTTTTACTTTTATCAAAAATCAATTCGAAAGTATCAATAATAACTCAGATAAACTCCGTCATTCATCAAAGGGAAGAACAATGCAATAACTACTTCAATAGAAAAGGCTTAAACTATGAAGCAATTAATGAAATAAAGCAAAACTAAACTTTAAATGGATGTAAATAACCAGCTTCTTGTTATTCTAGTACCATAATTTTTATCAAACCATTTTTTACAACAGTTGTATGTGGCAGGTTATAATTGATTACCTATTACTTTTATATGAACTTAATAGTCTATATATTTTGTGCGACTAACACTATACAAGAGAGTTTTATTTTATATAGACACACTACGTGTGTAATACAAGCATGGTTGTCAAAATCGCGATCCGGATCGTAAAATTGCACGATTTTACAATCTCACTTCACCAAAAAGTTTAAAATTGTAGCAGCATCGCAAAAATGGTAGGATCATGTAAGATCGCATAGGATCATATGGGATCCTACTTATCCTACCTTTTATTTATTATTATTTTTTTTTTAAGTGGGATTCATTTAGGTAAGATAATCGACCTAAACTCACAAGCCCAACAGGTTATCAGAAGCCCAATAATAAATTGAAGTCCCAAATTTACCCCTATATCAACATAAAATCTCAAAAAAACCTATAGTACTTAAGTTTAATGTTTTTAAAAACAAAACTTACAATATTTAGATGATAAAATCGGATATGACAATGATAGTGATTAGATTAGAAGAACCTTAGAATGAGAATTCTCTTTTGGATTTTATATTTGCAATTAGCTAGTTTCCCTTATATTAAGAAATCTCTTTTGGATTACATATTGTAACTTTGTAGTTAGCTAGTTTTTATATGCTAACTAGCCTAATTTATTTTGGATTTGGAACTTAGAATTTGGAAAACATTTTCCATATGTGTAGATAATATTTTGGTACTTAGTTGCTAATTAAACATGTACTGAACTATTTAGATACATTATATCAAAAGTTAAATATATTTTATTTTGTTAGAATGACATAAGAACGATGTAGTGTGTGCAAATTATATTTTATGATGCAATTTTTTATTTAATGTACCTCCCACGATCCTCCATAGAATCCTGATTTTGACAACCTTAAATACAAGTAAAATGATGTAGGGCAAGTACAATAGTACAATGAGCCCAAGCCTAATATGATGAATCATGAATGAGATAACAAGTGAAAAAAGTCATAGATATGCTTGTGTTGCTTTGAGATGAGTTCTTTATTTATACTTTAAGGTCTCAAACGGTTATTTTGCTTAGTGAAATTTTATCCATAACTTTTTAAACACTTGCATTAAGTTAATTTCTATGAATTATATTATTTTTTAAATCTTTGTAATGCAATGATCTTCTTGCTTCAATTTTATCTTTGAATTATGATGCAGCCGCATCATGTTTATGTTTTAAATATGTCAAACGATATTATACTCCCTTTATTTGGGGTCATTTCCCTATGAGCCACTTATCTTCACTTGGATTTATCATTGACACCGTTTTTATCATACTTCAAATCCATAGCTTGAAATATATATTTGTATTAGAATTACCTTCCGTTAGGTCTTATGGTAATCTGGATGACATATCACATTGTAGCCAAGGCAAGCACGCAAAGATCAGGAGAATAAAAAATAGTAAACTCAAAGAGTGTGTGGTGGTGTGAGTGCGCTGTGCACATGCATGATGCATATATTGGTTATACAATTCTTGACTTCTGTTCTTGTCCAGATATATCGTATCTCCCTGTGTCTCTCTCAGAGGCTACAACACTGAGTAGTCAACTGAGGATGATTCTTTATCTAAAAAACTCTCACTCAATAGAACCTAAATCCAATGGTTGTACCAAACCCAGCTCAATTTTTAGTACCTACCCAGTTAGTTCATGAAACCTTATTTCTCACCACTAACACCGTACTACCTATGCTGACATGACTGCCTGATCTCGATTCAGCCCACAAGTATTCATTATTTTTTCCCTATTTACCAAAGGTTTTGCTTGTACTCTTGAACTGTATTTGACAATTGAGCGTATACCCCTTTGAAACGAATCTTTAAAGTTTCATGGGACGACTAATACCATTTCTAGAACCTAGGTAACACTTTTATTCGGTTCTCAAATTCTACACGGAAATAACTACGTCAGACTGTTCATTTTGGTAAAACCAATGAAAATGTTTTTCAGCTTTTTCGCTTGACTAATTTATTTATTTATTTATTTGTTTTTGTTTTTCTTTCAAACCCGTACGTGCTCATATTTGATTATATACTCACTAATTGGACTTTTCACACATTTTGGCTTGCATTTAACAAAAATAAAGTATGAGTGTGGTACTAAGTACTAACCGCAAAAATTTCATCTCTATCTATAATTTATATTTTTAATTGAATTTTTATACAATTTTTTGAGTGATATGTTTGTATTGTAGGTTAGGAGTAAACGCCGGTAGTAGGCCATGGGAAAGCGATGTTAGATATTGTTCTCAACTCTCAAGTCTTATTTTAAAGCTTTAATGTAAAAAAAAAAATGCTAAGTTATTATAATAATATTATAATAAGTTTAAAAATTAAATAAAAATGAAGCAAACAATCCAGTGACATAAGAAAAATTCAAATGAGAAATATTTCTTAGTACTTTTTAGAAACCAAGACATTTATTTTAGAGTTGGGGGTATTCAAGGATCACAAGTTATATCTCTTTTCTTTCAGTCAACATTGGGTGAACAATTCTCTTATTATAGCTCTCCTCACGTCGTGCCCATCCATGAATTTCGTACCTCAAGTTTCATTCGTAGTGGGAGATGGACATGTTCAGAGTCTCACATAAAAGCGGCAGAAACTGTTGCGCATGAATCGGGAGCGCTCTCAATATTTCCCATACGCGATTTTTGATTATTATATGAGTCCTGAAATCTTAATTTCCTCACTCTTTGTCTAATATCATCAGTAACATTCGACAGGGATGCCCGAGGGTTCTCTTGCAAGAGTCTCACAGATCCACTTCACTTGCCCATTTCGATCTTTCGGATAGAACAGTTCTGGGTCCAAACTGGCCATGCCTATCCATTTATCATTGTTTTCACATGAGTACATTTTATTGTACAATTTAAAAATGCGTCAAGATGCATATAATGATCATTCAGAATTTCAAAGTTTATAACTTCAAAAAAATAATGATATCCGCAACATAAAAAAAAATGCGGTCTAGAGGTGATATATTTTGATTATTATACAATAAAAGTGATATTAATATAAATTGTGTGAATGTGACTAATATCAATCTATAATTAACTATCAAAAAGTTTTAAAAAATTTTGTGAAATTTCTTATATTCTAATTAAAATAAGTCAAGCTAATGTTATGAAGTTTGTTAAAAAAAATTCTTCCCAAAAAAAAGTTTGTTAAAAATTTAATTTAACTCTTTCCTAATGGAAACCGGCTGTCTAAACCTTATATATATATATATATATATATATTTTTTTTTGAGAATCATATATATATATATATTTATTTATATGGTATTTAAGAAAGTTTTTTTTACCATGTTTCTAGAATGGAGCCTACTTTTAAGACCAAATACAATTAATCTTCTTTAAAATGAGAAAATTCGTAGCACCTTCTTGATCCACATGAAACTTCCTTTTAGTACCAGTCGGTTGTATCCATTTTTGTCATTGCCTCCTTTGAAAAATGGTGGGGCTTTGCATTAGAACTGTGGGGCTCAGCCTATGAAAACAGAGAACAAAAAAGAGAGAGAATCTAATAAACGTGTATATCTAGAAGAATTAGGTATTTAATTTAACCAAACATCATTTAAAGAATTCCTAACCACGTAGCCTCGCCTTTTGAAAGTTGAACTCCCACGGCAATTCATCCATTATTTAACGTAAAAATAAATGGAAATTAAAAATAGGTGGACTTATCTTTTAATTGCGCGCAACGTGCGATGGCAAAAGCTTTCCACGCACAAAAATTATTGTCTCAATCAACTCAAACTTAGATGTATGTTATATTAGTATTATGTCCGTGCGATGCACGGTTTAATTAAAAATCATATGTAACTTAAATAAAAGATAATAACAACTAAGTTTTTGTATTTATCTAAAAATTGATAGAGATGTATAGAAAAAAATCAATAAGAACAATTATAATTTTGCTATCCATGAGGTGTTTTAAAAAATAGAATTAAAGGTTGATATTAGTAGTTGTATACGTGTACTATGATTTTTTTTTTTTAATTAATGTTGATATGAACAATTAGTGTGAAACCAAAATTCTAATCCTTAGAATGCTAAAACTCATAAATCATAAATGAAGTAGATCTCCTATTGCTAATTATATAAATCACTTAGAAATTATAGATAAATTAATAATAAAAGGATTAGATGAAGAATTAGGATTGCATTCAAATTAAAAAATTTATCAACTTAGAAATTATAGGAAAAGAAGATAAGAACAAAAAAAAATTATATATATATATATATATATTTAAAAATCTAACAAAATTTCTACAATTTGGTGAAGTCACATGGCACAATCACGACTTCTAAGCCCAACTTTTATTATATAGTATATGATATGTAATGTCCGTGTGTTGCACGGTTTTATGTTAAAACTTGTAGAATATATATATAATTATTATAACCAAATAAGTAATTATTATAATGAAAGGAATAAATTGCATTGGTATAACAACCATCAAATATAAAATGATAGCACCTTAATACAAAATTATCTTCTAACATACCAATTGTGCTATAATATCATTTGTAGTTACATGTATCAAACTATTCGCATATGAATTTTATTTCTAATGAATCTACAATATAAGTGATTTGCTGTACTGTTAACAATAATATTAATGATTAAAATCTTTAGACAAAGTAACATAAAATTAGCTACTTTTTAAAGATAGAACTATTCAAGGAATAAAACCTTTGTTCTAATTAAAAAAAAAAATTGCAAAGTTCTACATCTAGATTATAAACCTTTCTTAGGATGCTTGAAATTTTTTTTGACAAACCTAAAAAAAAAAAAAAATAAAGAAGAAAATTATACAGAGTTAAAAAAAAACAAAGTACCATATAGATTGCAAAATTGTATGTAAATTTAATAGTCTATGATTGGAATTTACTACGACAACTTACATATATATTGGACAACAAAATAATTAAATTGGATCAAACTATTAACACATGAATTAGATCAAACATAAGGAAATTACCCCCCCCCCCCCAAAAATAAAAAACATCGGGCGGCCCTAGGGCATTATCTCTCTAGGGTGATGGGCCTAGCCCTGATGCATGCTAGATATGATGCAGAAAGTGCCTCAGCTTTCCTTCTTGGACTAACTGGTCCAGATAACTCCGGAGGTTTCTGCAACCTCTGTGGTATGCCCATGGTCCTGGTGGTACTGGCAGTAAAGGTTTTGGTTGCGACTCGCGAACTCTCCCGCCATCTTATTTGGCCACTTAAAGTATGGCTCGTTCCTGATTTCCTCCATACGCAATGCATTGGTTCTCGGAATACAGATCCGATGGTTTGTGTATTAGTTGCTCCGGGCTGCCCTGCAAAGTCTCTCCTCGGGCGGCTATTGTTGTATCAGTTTGCCTTGAAATCCCTCTTCTCCTGGGGGATAACTTTCTTCTTTCTTTTGCCCTGCTGCTAGTTTTCTTCTACTCGTTTGTACTTGTCGATTCAATCCATTAGCTTGTGTAATTGGTGGCGGGCTTACCAGTCAAGGACTTTCTCAAGCCGTGCCCAGCTGGGAGACCACTTTTGAAGGTGCTGATGGCGTCATCACCGAAATTGCCATCTAGTTCATTGTACATCTCCCAATAGCGGTTCGAGTAGTCCTTTAGAGTCTCACCATCATGCATGGATAAAGACAATAGCGCGCTCAAGGGCTGAGGAGCTTTGCTGTTTGTAACGAAGCGGGAGCCAAAGGCCTGGGTCAGTCGCCTATACGAATCTATGGAGTTCGTCTTCAAGCCATTGAACCATCTCATTGCCACTGGACCCAAGTTAGAGGGGAAGACTTTGCACATCAGCTCCTCGTCCTTGGAATGAATAGCCATCCTTTGGTTGAATTGGCTCACATGCTTCACAGGGTCTGTTTTGCCATTATAGATGGTGAAAGTTGGCTGCTGGAATCGCCGAGGGAGTATAGCTTCTTCTATGTGATGCGTGAAAGGTGACTTGGAGTGTTTATCCAGTGCCTTGCTCATGGCATCACTCCCCAAGCCCCTAGGAGATGGACTTTTACGTCTACGCCTCCGGTAGTACTCTTCCTTGTGTGAGAAAGTCTCGCTCGGAGGTGTTCTCGACCTTTGCCTATAGTCGTCATCGTTTTCGTCGTCAGAGGGCATGTTAGAACTAGGGCGAGACCACCTTCGTTGTGAATGATGCAGTTGTCTCTTCAAGTCGTCTATCTCTCGCTGCATGGCGAGCTTATCATCTTGTTTCTGGGGTACGTGGCTCTTAACTTCTTCTTCTTGTTGCATGACCCGGTTGTCATTTTGCTTCTAGAGCACGTGGCTGCCCCCACGTGAATGACTTCCGCTGGTTTGAGTGGTGTGTACACTTCCCTTTCGAAACCTTCCATTCTCTTCATTTCGATTGCGCTCGGGGTTATGGAAGTTACCCTACTGTTGGGATCCAACTGGTTCAGGCTGGTGGGGGCCTGCCTGGTGAGGGCTTAATCCTGCCATGCTTGATTGCTGCCCTTGCTAACACACAAGTTCTTCCCACGGACAGCGCCAATTGTAGGGACTGGACTTGAGTACCTTTACAGTTGGATGAGTGAACTCAAGCCCAACTAACCCAATACAATGAATTTGTAAAGAATGGGTTCAAGAACTAGGCACTAGTGAGGATTACAACAAACAAACATAGTTGTGGAGCATGAAGCATAAGATTCTGCTCCTCGGCACTCTCCTGAGGAACGTGTAATTCTTATTATTTCTTCAACGTTTGGTTACAAAGGTCTCTCAGACGATTCTAGTCACTATGGTCTTCCTTGCTTCCAATTGCCTATCCTCTCTCTCAGAGGGATTTCTTACATTATATATCTCATTTCAATTGATTTGGGCCCTCCATTTGTTGATCAAGCAGGTTGCTACTTGAGTGCCTGTCCCATCAGCCGCCTTCCCACTCTTTCTCTGGGTTGCAGCAGCCAATGCTACACTGTTCAGGAGTCATTTCCTCATTAATGCGGCCAGAACGTTAGTTGTGGGCATTTAATGTGGAGGTGACAGTTCATTCTGGAATTGTTCCTCCACCATGTTTCTATAGCTGACACTTCGTACATGCTCTTTCTTCTGGGACGCTTTGGGAGACTACTTTGGATGGCCTGTTGCTTCCACCTCCCATGGTCTTGATTGGCCGAGGATAGGATTATCCTCGGAAATGTCCCTGGGGCAACTTGGACTTTCTTACTTCATCCTCGGGGGTCACTTCCTCTTCGGCATGGGCTTTGGGCTTGGTATAAGGTGGGTCGAGGTTGCCAGATTCTTCAGGCCCCACGATTACATATTAGTTTTTTTTTTTTTAAATACTTTATCCCAAAAAAATAGTTAATGTTATCAGCTAGATTGTTATTAGATTTTTTAAAATTTTTTTTGTTTACGTTAAAGTTAATAAATAAATAAAAAACTTACGGGAAGCAGTATGTTTTTTTATTTATTTTATTTTATTTTTTATTATAGAGATACACTTACTTATGATAACAATAAACTAGAGATAAGAATAAATTAGAGTCTTGATTTTTTGAACTTAATATATGAATGAATTAGAGTCCTGATTAATCTAACATTAATATGCAGTTTTTTATTTTTTTTTTTTGGGTAGAGATACACTTACTTTATGATGACAATGAATTAGAGATAAGAATGAATTAGAGTTCTGATTAATCTAATATTAATTTACCTACAATCTTACATGAATAAGTTTTTATTTTATGCTTACTATATAATATTTTTTTGATTAATCTAATATTAATCTATACCTACAATCTGACATGAAGCAAACATAAAGTAGTTTTTTATTTCTTTATTTTTTTTAAAGAGATAAATTACTTAATGATAAAAATGAATTAGAGTCCTGGTAGTATATCATTCCTTTTTAATTATTTAAAAATCTAAAATTTAATAAAATTTATGCAATTTGGTGAAGCCACGTGGCGTAACTACAACGTCTAAGCCTAACTTTTATTACATGTATAATATGAAGTTTTGTTAAAATATTTATTTTTATTTCATCTAAAATGCATGTTTCATGTTTTGTTAAAACATTTATTATTATTTTATCTAAAGAAATTGATAAGAATAAATAAATTTTTGTCTATATCAATTGAAACTTAGATTCATGTTGCATATTTTATTAAAACACATATTGTTATTTTATCTAAAGAAATCGATGAGAACAAATAAGTTGTTGTCTCTATTTAAAAAAAAAAAAAGTTTTTATCCAAAATGTTGATGTAATTTGGTAAACTACACATATCATTCCTATTGTACATCTTTAAAACATAGAATTATATTGTTAAGTTTGTAATTACACTTACCTTTGGTGATTTGTTTTACGAGATATTTATCTCTATTATGGTTTTCTTTATGGAGTATTTTCGCTAATTTTATGTGAGTAATGCCAACAATATGAATTGAAGAAAAAGATGGTTCTATGATAGGGGTGGCAAAATCAACCCAAACCCATTTGCCCACCCAAACCCACCCACTTAAAATAAACCCAAACCCACCCAATTATTAGTTGGGTTAAATGAGTATTAACCCAATTAAACTCAATTAACACTAATATTTATTGGGTTTTAATTGGGTACCCAATTACCCAACCCCAAAACTACTAAAATTACCAAAATACTCCCTCAACCTAAAAAATGACCAAAATAATACCTAAACCCAAAAAATGACTAAAATACCCCGAAACCCAGAAAAAGACCAAAATACCCTCGAAACTCAAAAAAAGACCAAAATACCCCTAAAACCCAAAAAATGACCAAAATACCCTTGAAATCCAAAAAATGACCAAAATACCCCCGAAACCCAAAAAAAGACCAAAATACACCTGAAATCCAAAAAATGACCAAAATACCCCTCGAAACCCAAAAATGACCAAAATACCCTCGAAACCTAAAAATGACCAAAATACCCCCGAAACCCAAAAATAACCAAAATACCCCCCAAAACCTAAAAATGACCAAAATACCCCCGAAACCCAAAAAATGACTAAAATACCCCTAAAACCCAAAAAATGACCAAAATATCCCTAAATCCCAAAAAATGACCAAAATACCCCTAAAACCCAAAAAATTACCAAAATACCCCTGAAATCAGAAAAATGTCCAAAATACCCCAGAAACCTAAAAATTACCAAAATACCTCCGAAACCTAAAAAATGGCCAAAATAACCCCGAAGTCTAAAAAATAACCAAAATAACCCTAAAACCTAAAAAAATGACCAAAATACCCTCGAAACCTTAAAAATGATTAAAATACCCTCGAAACCTAAAAATTAGCCAAAATAATCTCGAAGCCTAAAAATTGATCAAAATAACCTAGAAACCTAAAAATGATCAAAATAACTCTAGAACCAAAAAATGACCAAAATAACCCCGAAGTCTAAAAATTGACAAAAATAACCCCGAAACCTAAAAATGACCAAAATACCCCCTAAACCTAAAAAGTGACCAAAATACCCCTTAAACCTAAAAAATGACCAAAATACCCTCAAACCTCTAAAGTGACGAAAATACCCCTAAACCTTTGAAATGACCCAAATAAACCCAAAACCGCTAAAATGGCCACAAACAATGTGAAACCTCTAAAATTTCCAAAAATACCTTGAAACGTCTAAAACGACCAAAATACCTCTAAACCTATAAAACAACCAAAATACCCCTCAAAATATCTAAAATGACCAACATACAACTAATCCTATAAGATGAACAAAATACACTCGAAGCCTCTAAAATTACCAAAATAGGGGTTTGGGGTATCTTAGTCATTTTTTAGGTTTATGGGTATTTTGGTCATTTTTTATGTTTAGGGAGTATTTTGGTCATTTTTTAGTTTTATAGGGGATTTTGATAATTTTTTAGGTTTAGGGTGTATTTTTAT
>NW_027070237.1:101337-191383 GCF_002906115.3 Quercus suber
CATTTGTTGATCAAGCAGGTTGCTACTTGAGTGCCTGTCCCATCAGCCGCCTTCCCACTCTTTCTCTGGGTTGCAGCAGCCAATGCTACACTGTTCAGGAGTCATTTCCTCATTAATGCGGCCAGAACGTTAGTTGTGGGCATTTAATGTGGAGGTGACAGTTCATTCTGGAATTGTTCCTCCACCATGTTTCTATGGCTGACACTTCGTACATGCTCTTTCTTCTGGGACGCTTTGGGAGACTACTTTGGATGGCCTGTTGCTTCCACCTCCCATGGTCTTGATTGGCCGAGGATAGGATTATCCTCGGAAATGTCCCTGGGGCAACTTGGACTTTCTTACTTCATCCTCGGGGGTCACTTCCTCTTCGGCATGGGCTTTGGGCTTGGTATAAGGTGGGTCGAGGTTGCCAGATTCTTCAGGCCCCACGATTACATATTAGTTTTTTTTTTTTTTTTTAAATACTTTATCCAAAAAAAATAGTTAATGTTATCAGCTAGATTGTTATTAGATTTTTTAAAATTTTTTTTGTTTACGTTAAAGTTAATAAATAAATAAATAACTTACGGGAAGCAGTATGTTTTTTTATTTATTTTATTTTATTTTTTATTATAGAGATACACTTACTTATGATAACAATAAACTAGAGATAAGAATAAATTAGAGTCTTGATTTTTTGAACTTAATATATGAATGAATTAGAGTCCTGATTAATCTAACATTAATATGCAGTTTTTTATTTTTTTTTTTTGGGTAGAGATACACTTACTTTATGATGACAATGAATTAGAGATAAGAATGAATTAGAGTTCTGATTAATCTAATATTAATTTACCTACAATCTTACATGAATAAGTTTTTATTTTATGCTTACTATATAATATTTTTTTGATTAATCTAATATTAATCTATACCTACAATCTGACATGAAGCAAACATAAAGTAGTTTTTTATTTCTTTATTTTTTTTAAAGAGATAAATTACTTAATGATAAAAATGAATTAGAGTCCTGGTAGTATATCATTCCTTTTTAATTATTTAAAAATCTAAAATTTAATAAAATTTATGCAATTTGGTGAAGCCACGTGGCGTAACTACAACGTCTAAGCCTAACTTTTATTACATGTATAATATGAAGTTTTGTTAAAATATTTATTTTTATTTCATCTAAAATGCATGTTTCATGTTTTGTTAAAACATTTATTATTATTTTATCTAAAGAAATTGATAAGAATAAATAAATTTTTGTCTATATCAATTGAAACTTAGATTCATGTTGCATATTTTATTAAAACACATATTGTTATTTTATCTAAAGAAATCGATGAGAACAAATAAGTTGTTGTCTCTATTTAAAAAAAAAAAAAGTTTTTATCCAAAATGTTGATGTAATTTGGTAAACTACACATATCATTCCTATTGTACATCTTTAAAACATAGAATTATATTGTTAAGTTTGTAATTACACTTACCTTTGGTGATTTGTTTTACGAGATATTTATCTCTATTATGGTTTTCTTTATGGAGTATTTTCGCTAATTTTATGTGAGTAATGCCAACAATATGAATTGAAGAAAAAGATGGTTCTATGATAGGGGTGGCAAAATCAACCCAAACCCATTTGCCCACCCAAACCCACCCACTTAAAATAAACCCAAACCCACCCAATTATTAGTTGGGTTAAATGAGTATTAACCCAATTAAACTCAATTAACACTAATATTTATTGGGTTTTAATTGGGTACCCAATTACCCAACCCCAAAACTACTAAAATTACCAAAATACTCCCTCAACCTAAAAAATGACCAAAATAATACCTAAACCCAAAAAATGACTAAAATACCCCGAAACCCAGAAAAAGACCAAAATACCCTCGAAACTCAAAAAAAGACCAAAATACCCCTAAAACCCAAAAAATGACCAAAATACCCTTGAAATCCAAAAAATGACCAAAATACCCCCGAAACCCAAAAAAAGACCAAAATACACCTGAAATCCAAAAAATGACCAAAATACCCCTCGAAACCCAAAAATGACCAAAATACCCTCGAAACCTAAAAATGACCAAAATACCCCCGAAACCCAAAAATAACCAAAATACCCCCCAAAACCTAAAAATGACCAAAATACCCCCTAATCGTGGGGCCTGAAGAATCTGGCAACCTCGACCCACCTTATACCAAGCCCAAAGCCCATGCCGAAGAGGAAGTGACCCCCGAGGATGAAGTAAGAAAGTCCAAGTTGCCCCAGGGACATTTCCGGGATAATCCTATCCTCGGCCAATCAAGACCATGGGAGGTGGAAGCAACAGGCCATCCAAAGTAGTCTCCCAAAGCGTCCCAGAAGAAAGAGCATGTACGAAGTGTCAGCTATAGAAACATGGTGGAGGAACAATTCCAGAATGAACTGTCACCTCCACATTAAATGCCCACAACTAACGTTCTGGCCGCATTAATGAGGAAATGACTCCTGAACAGTGTAGCATTGGCTGCTGCAACCCAGAGAAAGAGTGGGAAGGCGGCTGATGGGACAGGCACTCAAGTAGCAACCTGCTTGATCAACAAATGAAGGCCCAAATCAATTGAAATGAGATATATAATGTAAGAAATCCCTCTGAGAGAGAGGATAGGCAATTGGAAGCAAGGAAGACCATAGTGACTAGAATCGTCTGAGAGACCTTTGTAACCAAACGTTGAAGAAATAATAAGAATTACACGTTCCTCAGGAGAGTGCCGAGGAGCAGAATCTTATGCTTCATGCTCCACAACTATGTTTGTTTTTGTAATCCTCACTAGTGCCTAGTTCTTGAACCCATTCTTTACAAATTCATTGTATTGGGTTAGTTGGGCTTGAGTTCACTCATCCAACTGTAAAGTGCTCAAGTCCAGTCCCTACAATTGGCGCTGTCCGTGGGAAGAACTTGTGTGTTAGCAAGGGCAGCAATCAAGCATGGCAGGATTAAGCCNCCTAAACTAAAAAATGACCAAAATACCATAAACCTAAAAAATGACTAAGATACCCCCAACCCCTATTTTGGTAATTTTAGAGGCTTCGAGTGTATTTTGTTCATCTTATAGGATTAGTTGTATGTTGGTCATTTTAGATATTTTGAGGGGTATTTTGGTTGTTTTATAGGTTTAGAGGTATTTTGGTCGTTTTAGACGTTTCAAGGTATTTTTGGAAATTTTAGAGGTTTCACATTGTTTGTGGCCATTTTAGCGGTTTTGGGTTTATTTGGGTCATTTCAAAGGTTTAGGGGTATTTTCGTCACTTTAGAGGTTTGAGGGTATTTTGGTCATTTTTTAGGTTTAAGGGGTATTTTGGTCACTTTTTAGGTTTAGGGGGTATTTTGGTCATTTTTAGGTTTCGGGGTTATTTTTGTCAATTTTTAGACTTCGGGGTTATTTTGGTCATTTTTTGGTTCTAGAGTTATTTTGATCATTTTTAGGTTTCTAGGTTATTTTGATCAATTTTTAGGCTTCGAGATTATTTTGGCTAATTTTTAGGTTTCGAGGGTATTTTTAATCATTTTTAAGGTTTCGAGGGTATTTTGGTCATTTTTTAGGTTTTAGGGTTATTTTGGTTATTTTTTAGACTTCGGGGTTATTTTGGCCATTTTTTAGGTTTCGGAGGTATTTTGGTAATTTTTAGGTTTCTGGGGTATTTTGGACATTTTTCTGATTTCAGGGGTATTTTGGTAATTTTTTGGGTTTTAGGGGTATTTTGGTCATTTTTTGGGATTTAGGGATATTTTGGTCATTTTTTGGGTTTTAGGGTATTTTAGTCATTTTTGGGTTCCATATTAGTTTTTTTTTTTTTTTTTAAATACTTTATCCAAAAAAAATAGTTAATGTTATCAGCTAGATTGTTATTAGATTTTTTAAAATTTTTTTTGTTTACGTTAAAGTTAATAAATAAATAAATAACTTACGGGAAGCAGTATGTTTTTTTATTTATTTTATTTTATTTTTTATTATAGAGATACACTTACTTATGATAACAATAAACTAGAGATAAGAATAAATTAGAGTCTTGATTTTTTGAACTTAATATATGAATGAATTAGAGTCCTGATTAATCTAACATTAATATGCAGTTTTTTAATTTTTTTTTTGGGTAGAGATACACTTACTTTATGATGACAATGAATTAGAGATAAGAATGAATTAGAGTCCTGATTAATCTAATATTAATTTACCTACAATCTTACATGAATAAGTTTTTATTTTATGCTTACTATATAATATTTTTTTGATTAATCTAATATTAATCTATACCTACAATCTGACATGAAGCAAACATAAAGTAGTTTTTTATTTCTTTATTTTTTTTTAAAGAGATAAACTACTTAATGATAAAAATGAATTAGAGTCCTGGTAGTATATCATTCCTTTTTAATTCTTTAAAAATCTAAAATTTAATAAAATTTTTGCAATTTGGTGAAGCCACGTGGCGTAACCACGACGTCTAAGCCTAATTTTTATTACATGTATAATATGATGTTTTGTTAAAATATTTATTTTTATTTAATCTAAAATGCACGTTTCATGTTTTGTTAAAACATTTATTATTATTTTATCTAAAGAAATTGATAAGATAAATAAATTTTTGTCTATATCAATTGAAACTTAGATTCATGTTGCATATTTTATTAAAACACATATTGTTATTTTATCTAAAGAAATCGATGAGAACAAATAAGTTGTTGTCTCTATTTAAAAAAAAAAAAGTTTTTATCCAAAATGTTGATGTAATTTGGTAAACTACACATATCATTCCTATTGTACATCTTTAAAACATAGAATTATATTGTTAAGTTTGTAATTACACTTACCTTTGGTGATTTGTTTTATGAGATATTTATCTCTATTATGGTTTTCTTTATGGAGTATTTTCGCTAATTTTATGTGAGTAATGCCAACAATATGAATTGAAGAAAAAGATGGTTCTATCCCACATTTCTAATTCACTTTCTAATTTTCTCTTTTAATATTCATTTGGGTTTGTGAATGTTTACAAGAGGTAAGTTTTAAGATGGAGTAATATTTTTCTTTAATTTTGTCTCAATTGGCCTTTTTGGTACTTGTCACATCATCAAATTATGTCAAAGCTAATGAAAATACCTAATAAAGTAAGCCATATGGAAAGTAAATCCCTCATTAAAGAAATCATAACGGAGTTAAGTGTCTCAAAATAAAGCAAAAAGAATAGTTTCACGTTTTAAAGGTGTATAACTATATACTAAATGGGTGATATCTATAATTTGCCCACATTTTCGTTGTATGGCATATTATTTGATATTTTTCATTAAAAGAACTAGATAATTTAGTGTTAGCATAACTTCTATAGTTTTTTGGGTTATGATTAAACTACGATCTTCTAGATTTTCAAAATTGAAAAAGCTATTATATATTTACTCCAAAAAAAAGAAAAAGAAAAAGAAAAATCTATTATATATAAATATTTTTTGATAGATACTACAGTATATAATTAATTTCTACCTATAACATTCATTTAACTCTGTTATGATTGTATCTTTATTATCAAGCCAAAAAAATCAATTGGTTTATTTAGTGTAGGTAGGGTTTGAATCACAAATTTCTTACATAACGATAAGAGGCTTTATTAGTACTTTCTAGTATTATAAATAGATGCATAAACATATAGGAATAAATGCTTGTCTAGATTTTCTATTAATATCAATATCATTTATTTTTGTGGATTTTAATTAACTCAACTAGTAAAATATTTTGTTATTGAACAAAAAATCTGGGTTTGATTATATATAAAAGATTGGAACCCACAACATATTTGTAGTTATTTTTTTTTTTTTTTAAGAATCAACAACTTGCTTTCTCCAAAAAAAAAAAAATCAACAGCTTGTAGTTATTTTAGTTTTTTTTCCCCCTTTTTTTAAATTTATTTATACAATTTGATAATACAGTGCAAGTAAAGAATAGCTTATTCACGCCGGCAAATTCATTGTATGTCAATTCAGATGAAAAGATGTATTCATTCATACTTCCTCCTTCCAGATATAAAAAAGAAAAATATATACTTCCTATTTCATATTGTAACGATAATATTAAAGAAAAATGGCACGGCTTTGAACTTTTCAATTTGTTTTAAAATAAGGAACATTCATGAATCATGACATAATTAGACATTAATTTTCTATTTTTTTATTTTATTTTATTGTTAAGTACTTAAGTCTAACGAAATTTTGCATTGAATCAGTTTACTTTGCTTAGGAGAGAAAGGTAAATTAGTTTTTCAACGTTAAATTCCATCACACTTAACACCAAAATAAACAGTAAAGAAATCAATAGTACATTTTGATAGTTCAAGAAATTCAGTGTGATTGGGATGAAATATTAAGATAAAAAAGTGTAATTTGTCCCTTTTTCTTCTAGTAAACTCAATTATTTTTATATTATTGAATAAAAATCCGTTTATATAAAAAAGAAATCCATTAGTATTTAGTACAGTAAATGATAAATAACAAACATAAAAAAGAGCGGATAGGTTTGGTTCAAATTTTATCCCAAAGTGAATGATTGAGAAAGAAAAAGGAAACACCATGCCTAATTAGATTCTCAAATTTCTCAAAGCACAGGAAACAGTACTCCCATGTTTCCCTGAAAAACCGGAGAACATCATTTTATTTTCACAATTTAATAATTAGATCCCACGAAACTGGCCGGTGGCAACATAGATTAGAACTATAAACACTAGCAACACTTCTGTCAGACCAGTACAACAACAACAACAACAAAAACAAAAATCTTTGTACAAATCCCATCACACTTATATGAAAAACAAAAACAAAAATAAAGAAAAACACTTTCTAGTTGTTGTAATGATGTTGATAATTACATTATCAACTTTTTTTTTTTTTTTTTTTTGATGGGTATCAACTTTCAGTTCTCACCCATTTGTTTCTTGCTACGTTACTAGAAGCGAGAGAGACTCTACTCTCCCTCTGTCTGTCCCCACAGGCAAATTTTCGAAACTATGAAGACATATTTGTCGCCCGTGACCATAGCTTTGTCCCAATTTAGTCACCAATATGACCATGTCACACTCAAATCATAATATTACAATTGACAAAACACATTTTATCTCGCCATTACAAACGTTACCACAACCCACTCATAACATAAAATTATTCATGAACCAAACCAACACTCCAAAAAAAAAAAAAAACCCAAAAAAAAAGAAATATAAATAAATAATCAATAACTAGAGCAATTGACATTTCTGATTATGGAGACATCTAGATTCATATCTCAAAAAAAAAAAAAAAAAAAACTCGAATTATTAAATAAATAAATAAAGATCCGAATTTCAAAAAAATTCATTATCCCAAAAGAAATGAAACTGTACAAATTACAAGACCATCTGATTTCTGATAACTAGACTCAAATTGTGAATATTTTTCGAATATATATACACATGAACCAGTCCAAATAACCAAATCCTTTTTTTTTTTTTTTTTGTTGGTTTTATAATAATTTTGTAAACTAAGAGTTTCTAGTTAAATACTACAAACCAGTAAGATGAGAATAATAATCTCCATAAAATTCAGGGATCCCAGAAGCAGCCCAGAGTCTCTCGTTGAATGTTTCTTGCATATCATCGGGAATGAACGGTGTCCGACACAGCGGACACGTTTTCTGCTCGTATCCCATCCAACGGTCGAGGCAGCCCATGTGGAAGATGTGGCGACAGTTTGTGAGCGGTCGGATCTCGTCGTTGGGTTCGAACTCGTAGAGGCAGACAGCGCAGGACTCGGGCGGGTCGACCAGGTCCGAGAACTTCACGACGGGGAGGATTTCTCGGATCAGCACGGCCGTCACGGAGTTGAATTCGGGGACACGTGTCGCCGTGTCCTGCAACGCAATGTCGGGTTCGAAGAAATCGGACAGACCCACGTAGTGAAACATGGTGTAGATGAGTTTTCTTAAGAAACCCAGAAAGGAAAGTGCGTAGATAAAGATTTTTGGTAAGAGAAGCTCTGAATAACCCACTGGGAACCCCATAGTAGAGAAACAAAGGAGCAAGATAGTTTTCGAGCTTGTGTTTGTGTATAGCTAATAGCTATAGCAGTGGGAGGGCCTTGTTTCTTTTTGTGTTTTTTTATGGTAGCAGAGAGAGAGATGGAGAGGGGGAGAGAGAGACCGAGAGCTATATAAAGAGATATGGAGGATGTATAAATGTCAATAATGGGTCTGAAGTTTATTTAGAATGACAGTTTATGTTACTATTTCACTATTCAGCTGTCTTTTACTGCAGATGAGAGTACAAAAAGCAAATGTAAACTGCTTTGCTTGAGTCACTGAGTGTATGAAATTAATCGATTATTATGGCTGTGATTATGAATTGGACTTTTGTTTATCAAAAAAAGATTATAAATTGGACTTTTAGTCTCTTACAGATGGGGATGAGCCACCAGGGTAAAACTTTAGTATATGTTAATTACTTTTGGACCTGGTTGGTGAGAAGTGAGAACAGATTTGGCTTTGATTTTGTTTATATTTTTAAGGTTGATTGGGTAGAAATAAATACCTATTTCTATTTGCTTTAGATATTATGACAAAAATGTTCCTAAAAAAAAAAAAAAGGGAAGATATTATGACAAAACTGTAGATTTTGTGGAAAATGGTTTTGTATGATTTTATGATTTTGTGTAACTGGTTTCTATAACTGTTAAGAACAGATAATTATTTTTTCAAGTGAAGATAGAAAATGTTAATGTCAACTAGCTTATTAATTAGTTTATTTTTAAAAAAATGATAGGAAAGTTTGTTTTGCTTATCAATTTAGAGGTGTCAAATGGGTGGGTTTGGGTGGGTTTGGGGTGGGCATAATTGAGTTGGGTATATAAAACTCATTTACCCAATTAAAACCCATTTAACTAATTGTTTCTAACTAAAACCCAACCAAACCCAATTATTATGAGTAAACCCCAACCCACAAAATTATCAAAATTATCAAAATGTTCCTAACGTGAAAAACTCCAACACTTTCTTGGATTCCCTTTTCCACTCTCTCTAGTCTCCATTCTTAGGATTAAAAATTCCACATAAGCACATCCATGTCAGCAATTATATTAAAAATTTAAATAAAAAAATATTTTCTTTTCTTTTCTATTTTCTCTCACTTTCTTGGCAACCAAACAGTGTAATAAATATGAAGAAATCTAATTTCAAGCTCAAAACTTTCCTAAAATTTCGAAAGCAACTGTCCTTGAAACAAATAGAAAATTTTCAAGGACGATGAAGGAAAATGAAAAGAGAGAGAGAGAGCTATCTCTCTAGTGTAGTCAAAATAGCTATTTGGTAAAATAATAACAAAACCCCCCCAAAAAAAATTTCATTGTGAATCCAAAAATCAAAAGAAATTTCACAAGACCATCGTTAGCGAGCTCAGCATTAGCAATGACATCCAGGTACCAAGCGTTGAAGTCCTACGACCAATGCGTGATGACTCGATCTCTGTCCGAGTTGACTTAGCTCTTTGCGTTGCTATCGACTCGTTGTTCCTCACTCGTCGTCTCTACAACCGCAGTTCCCTAAGCCGACGAGAATCGAGCAGCGAATAGCGGTGGCGGCAACTGCTAAGATTGAAACCGGTGGCTCTGACTTCGCCGTAGAAACGCTGGAGATCGCCGTTGTAGAAATGCCAGAGATCGCCGCTGGAGAGAATTTGACGAAGAAGAGGGAGGGAAAATGAAAACCTGAACACTGAAAAGTCTAAGGTTTTTTCTTTTTTTTTTTTTTCTTTTTTTTTTCTTTTTAATTGGAAAGAGTTTGGTTGAATTTGGGTATTTTATTTTTGGGTTAAATGGGGCCCAATGGGTTTTTAGTTAAAACCCAATAATTATTGGGTCTAATTGGGTTGATGCTCATTTAACCCAACTAATAATTGGGTGGGTTTGGGTTCAATTAGAGTGGGTGGGTTTGGGTGGGCAAATGAGTTTGGGCTTATTTTGCCACCCCTACTATCATAAGGGGAGATGGGGGATTTGAAACTAGTTTTCCCTTGATCTTCACTTAAATAAATACTAATTATATATTCTTACTTAACAGTTATAGAACCATTTACACAAAATCATAAAATTATACAAAATCCATTTTACACAAAATCTATAGATTGTTATTGTGGGATACAGAAATTTAATAAGGTAATAATGCCTCGTGTCATACCCAAGGCCGAGGAGGCCAATACAGTTCCGAGGAGTCCATACACTCAGACGATAAAGCCAGAGAGGCGAGTCGTGGCTACATCAATGGCACATTACCAGAGGGGGCCACACTGTAGAGGAAGAGCTTTAGAGGGAGAAAGAGAGTTAGTCTTAACGTGATTGAGGGGATGGTAGCTGCCACCATATTTAATGCACCCCACCAAACCCCCTGGACGCATTTATGTGGAGAAGACACTTGAACAGCGCTGTCTTGATTGACGCAACTCACAGAAGACTTGGGAGGACGTCTGATGGGATAAACACTCGAGTAGTGGCCTGCATAATCAACAAATGAAGGGCCAAGATCAGCCAAAAGAGGCTATATAATGTGAAAGATCCTTTAGGGAAAGGGGGAGGTTCATTTGAGAATCTGAAAAACATTGTAACACAAAGAACTGAAATTGTAATCAAGTCTAAGAAGAATATACTCAAGAGCTACTCTCTTTGGACTTTGCCGAGAAATGATTTCTTTACATAAAGCCTGTTTTTCTATGTTTTATTTCAATCTTTGATCCATTATGGGCGTTGTCCAACTCACCAAAACCTAGTTTTTAGTCCACTCTCTAAAAATTCTTTGTATTGGACTATTTGGGCCTTAATCCTGTTACCTTGTGGGCTTAGGATCCAAAACCTGCCCTTACAGTTATAATATCTAAAACAGCTACAAATAACTATTTTATTTCTAATATGCCTCCCCCATAAACGTGTACATCTACCCATTTAACCTTAAAAATATAAGCAATATGAAAGCCAAATCTGATCTCACCAATTAATCATAGGGTTAATATCAACTAGCTTATTAATTAGTTTATGAATGTAAATATTACCAAGAAGAGGAAAAAAAAAATAGTGGTACCCGGTTTCATTGTAACCGTTAGCTCGAGAGTTCTATCCCTTGCAATTACAAAGCACAAAAAAAAAAAAAAAAAAAAAAAAAAAAAAAAAAAAAAAAAAAAAAAAAAAAAAAAAAATAAGGCTACTTCCTTTTACTTTTTAGGAAAATTAAAATTTGTGCAATACTATTTTTTTTTTTTTTATAAAAGACAGAAATTCTATCATAACCTAATCTAAGGGTATATATGCGCGAAACTCTTCTCTAAACACTTGAATCCCAACTCTCCCTCCCCCTCCCCCCCCCCCCTTGTTACAGTCCTAGTGTCCCACATGTATTAAGTGTAAATTTAACCATGTGTTTATAAGCTCTTGAGCACCCTCATCTTGTAAGCTAGTTTTCAAATATGAGTTCTACACATGAGTTTGTAACATTTCGTCTCAGAGCCAACCACCACCCTAATTAAGCAAGCGTAGCTTTGTGGTCGGATCGAAAGGGGCAACCTAGAGGCTAGATTAAAATTATAGGTCAGTGTCACTACAATGAGCTATCATGGACGTCAGTTGTGAAGCAAGATGGTATGTTATGATCTTATGTTTATAAGCTCTTGGGCACCCTTCCCTTATAAGCTGGTTTTCAAGAGTGAGTTCTACATATGGGTTCATAACACCCCCCCCCCCCCACACCCCACCCCCACTCCACAAGAATTACATTACAATTAAAACCAACTAAACATTCTATCAAGCCCATACCTTTGCTTCATAAGCTCTTAGTATACCAACTCCCCAAAATGGTGAGATAGTTCAACTTCCATTATTATAGTCTAAAGCCTTGTAACTTTTAGTTACATTATCCAATTCTATCATAAAGGGAAAACTAGTTTCAAATCCCCCATCTCACCTTATAGTTTTTTTTTTTTTTTTTTTTTTTTTTTNTTGACTTCATTTTCAAGGGATCATAGTTTTATATATATATATATATATATATATATATATAAAACAAGAGTTGAGCTTAAGCTTATCATCAAATTAGATTACATATTCAAGCTTTGTTTAAGTTTTCTTTGAACAAGCTAGATAAGCTTATTCACAAGTTATTTGATTAATTTATTTTTTTGCATATATATAATAAATAGTACCAAAAAAAAAAATTTACCCCTTTCATAAATCTATTCTAATAATCAATAGCTGAATTGTAATAAAAATTATATAATTTGATTAATTAAGTAGCTCAAAGTTGTTTACGAATTATGTAATTACATTTATTTTTGTTTACCCTTTTTGCATTATTATGTTTGTTCTCAACTTGTGTAATAGTTAAATAAGCAAATAAGAAAATATAAATAATTTTTATTAAAAAAATTAAATCTGAGTTATTCATAGACAACTTTGTTTTTATTTACAATCGCGGACTAGCTAGATTGAGGATTTTTCTAATCTTCTTTAGTAGTGAACTTAAAATGACTCCTTAATTAAGCTTGAACCTTTAGGAGTTATGTTGCCAAACATGGCATATTTCAATATATAGAGTATAACATAGAACATTAAAAGTGTGATATAAGATTTTTATCTTTTGTATGATGACAATAAACTTGAGCGTTAAATAATTAAACTTAACTAAGTGAGTGTTTACTGCTAAATTAAATCAATCAAATGAATACGACCTATGACCTAGTCGTAGAAGCATTTGTAACCAAATTTAAGGCTACTTCCTTTTACTTTTTAGGAAAATTAAAATTTGTGCAATACTATTTTTTTTTTTTATTATAAAAGACAGAAATTCTATCATAACCTAATCTAAGGGTATATATGCGCGAAACTCTTCTCTAAACACTTGAATCCCAACTCTCCTCCCCTCCCCCCCTCCCCCCCCCCCTTGTTACAGTCCTAGTGTCCCACATGTATTAAGTGTAAATTTAACCATGTGTTTATAAGCTCTTGAGCACCCTCATCTTGTAAGCTAGTTTTCAAATATGAGTTCTACACATGAGTTTGTAACATTTCGTCTCAGAGCCAACCACCACCCTAATTAAGCAAGCGTAGCTTTGTGGTCGGATCGAAAGGGGCAACCTAGAGGCTAGATTAAAATTATAGGTCAGTGTCACTACAATGAGCTATCATGGACGTCAGTTGTGAAGCAAGATGGTATGTTATGATCTTATGTTTATAAGCTCTTGGGCACCCTTCCCTTATAAGCTGGTTTTCAAGAGTGAGTTCTACATATGGGTTCATAACACCCCCCCCCCCCCCCACACCCCCACCCCATCCACAAGAATTACATTACAATTAAAACCAACTAAACATTCTATCAAGCCCATACCTTTGCTTCATAAGCTCTTAGTATACCAACTCCCCAAAATGGTGAGATAGTTCAACTTCCATTATTATAGTCTAAAGCCTTGTAACTTTTAGTTACATTATCCAATTCTATTAACAACCGAATCGTTCGTTTAATCAAGACATAGGTATATATATTCTTAGTAATAATTGAAAGTTGTAAAAATGGACAGGACAGCCGAAGATTAATTATTTGCTAGGGATTAAAGTTTAGCTACAAAATTGGTTGTAGTCTAAGTCTACAACTTTAGTCAATAAAATAAATATTGCTATATATTTTGAAAATCTAACCGTTGAACTGTATGTTCTTTATGCTCTAAATACACATGTCAAATTTTGTGTCATTCAGATATTATTTACTATATTATCTATAATCTTATATTTTATGTATAATTTTAAATTACAAAAATTTGCAATTAAAACAATTTATTGATAACATAGTTATTGATATTTAATATTTTAGAAATTTTGTAAGTACAGAAGATATAAGAAGAAAATGTAATCTAATAATAGATTTGTCAAAATTCATTTCTAATAAAAAGATATTGAGTAAGGTTGTAACATTAGACTATCCAATTTTGTAACAAAACTTTATTATTTTAATATTCAACTTGGCTCAACTTATTTACTATCCAAATCTGGTGTGGAAAAAAAAAAAAAAAAAGAACAGGGAGACATATAGGGATTCATCGAAGCCTTCCTTAGTACCAAAAGCATTTGTCAGATCCACAGGTGACAAGATTGTTATACAAATTATCCCAAAACTCTTCCATTCAACTAACGCATTAACCATTAGCATTTGACAAATCCAAAGGTGACAAAAATTTTCTTGGAATACAAAGTTCAAACGGCTTCGATGAATTTTTTTTTTTTTTTGGTGACTAATTATCACGTACATAATTAAATTCTATTCAGTGGCTTAATTTGTCGATAGGGTCCATGTTATTGATTCATAAAATAAAACTATGATCCCTTGAAAATGAAGTCAGTAACAACCGAATCGTTCGTTTAATCAAGACATAGGTATATATATTCTTAGTAATAATTGAAAGTTGTAAAAATGGACAGGACAGCCGAAGATTAATTATTTGCTAGGGATCAATCATCAAATAAAGTAATGGGAAAAAGAGAGTCATGGTGTTGAAAATGAAATGTCCTAAACAGGAAGTGTGGGGGCTGATAGTTCCACCAAAATAAGCTACATATATAAAAGAAAACAACGGAAAAAGAAGGGCCTAGTTATATTATGGCTATTGGGTGATACTAATTTGGTGTCTTCTGACATATCATGGTGCCATTGCCCATTCTTAATAAGTAGGGGGCACCACTTTTGAACATAGCAAATGGCTTTTATAAGCTTGTTTGAGACAACGTTTTTAGGTCTCTCAATTATAGATGGAATCACCACTAGACATGTCAAATTGCACTTCTTTATTTGCTGAATCAAATAGCCTATTTGAGAGACACACACACACAACAGTTGCAAAAGAAAATTGAGGTGCACAAAACTTAAAATGCGAGTCATTAAAGAACACTAATTGATTAGAACTTCCCACATGATACTATGTTAATTTAAGAAAAGATTATCCAAGTGTTTTGATCTATGATAAGGAACCTTTGGACCCTTAAAAAAGTGCATTATGCATGGCTTTCTTTTTTTCTTTTTTCTCTTTTTTTGAGAAACCACCCTCGCAGAAAGGGAGGGGGGGGGGGGGGTATGCATGGCTTTCAAATCATAATACAATAATTAATGCAGGTGATGACTAGACATTTATACACGAAACAAAGATACGAAGTTCATTTACAAGTCAATTCTATGAATAATGTCACTATTAGGGGCCATCTGAGTGATACGAAAAGCATTTATATACAAATGATGCTGACCATTTTTGTTTTTTTGCTTTACTAACTTTTACGTACTAAAGTGAAAAGAGGATGTAGCGACCCTCAAACGAAAAGCATCTAACAATATGAATGGTAGTGGTAGACATGAAACATGTTCTCATGAAAACAAATAGTTCATGAATAATTAAGTACCTCTTACGACTTACTTTTGATTTATGGGGCGATTTGAAAGTTTAAAATACCATTTTTAAAATTCAAAATTCTGTTTTGCAACTACAACTATATAATTTTTATTATTTTTTTATTTATTTATAAAAACTCATTTTAAACTCAAAATACTGTTTTCTAACCGTTTATACAAGTGTGTCCTTAGTTCTAATTCAATCGCTATATATAATTACATATGGATTACCATTTTATAAATGAAGCTGAACACCAACGCTCTCACTAATGACAATCATGCGGACTCTAACTGATCAAGACCTGACAACTAGACCACCTTTAGCGTTGGTATATATATATATATATATTGTATTGTTTTGAACCAATCAACAATTTCAACGAGAGAGATTGGTGAGGCCTAGCCAAAACAAGAAAGGAGGATGGATTAGAAGTTGGAAGAAGAGAAGGACGTGGCAATATGTGCGAGCACAACGTGGGTAGTGAGTGGCATATACATATATATGCTTAGCTGATGCTGATCATCACCATGCAGCACCAAGGCCCTATTACCAATTTTGCTCTGACACATGTCTGAATACAGCCACAACATCATTGCCCCACCCTACAACAGATTCACAGGCTATACTTGTTTATTCTTTTAACTCTAATTAATATCCACTCCCAAAGATATATTATAGTATTATAAAGCCCTACGCACCCACCTCCCGACCACCAGGACCAGACCTCTCACCAGTCACCACCACCTTCTTTGTCTCATTCTTTGTTTCTGTGTCCATGCCCTGGACTCCCATTCCGAATCACATTCAAATTCTTCACTATTTTATGTTAACAAAACTAGCTTAATCTATGTATGATACTATTCATAAAAGACAGTAGCTAGTCTTATTTTTATAAATATTGTGTGTATTCGTAATTTTCATTTAAGTAAAACAAATTTTGGGTCACTTGAGTGTGCGTTTGAATGAGTCTTTTTTTTTTCTTTTTTCTTTTTTTTTTTATAAATTTATTTTCAGACAACTATGAATGCATTAGTGAAGTGCCATTATTAGCTAATGTGGTTGCGAGGATACTTTCAAAGTTTAATGGGAAAGTGATTATCTTTGTTTTGAACTCAAAATAGAAGGATTTGAGAATCCTAATTAGTCCATAATAAAAGTTATTTGGTGAGTTTTGTCTGTATCTCTTTTGATAATGAATCACCTTTTTCATTAACTTGTTTGCGTGCTACCTTAATAGCTTAATGGCCTAGAAGGACCAGGTTGTGAAAGCAATTTGTAAGTAAGTTTAATATAAACAAATCCACAAATTCAAATGAGGCACAAGTTTGAGTATTTGCGAGCACTCTGGCATTTTGGCCCTATTAGGATCGGATTAACAGGTCAGCCAGCTAAATCCAACTGTGATTTCTTTTTAAACCAAGGTGTAATGCTAATATCTTAAGCCAAAACTATTCCAATGGTAATATTTAATCCAATAAGTTCAGAGTTCTGGCTTCTTTTTTACTCTTTGCCCAGACATTTTACTTGGAAAGATGAGATTTGTACGTAATTAGTTCTCTACTTTTCCTAAATTAATAACTAATAATCAGAAATAGCCTGCCATTATGTTGAACTAAGCATCACAACTTGTCTACTGATAAGTTAAAAGATCAAATTCTGTCCAACCTTGCTGATCAGATATTGTCTATGCTTCATAGCAATGGCCAAAAAACATATGAATACTTAGTGGCAGAATTAGCAGCCGCAACTTGTATTGTAAAAGTATATGCAAAATGGTTTTCTGGGTCATGCTTAATTTTAAGGCAACATGTGAGAGCACGTTGATCACTGCCTCATTGGTGATATAAACTGTCAAAACTGACAAGGACCACATGGCTTTTTTTCCCTTGTGTCCTTTTTTTTTCCCTTTGTTTTGGGAAATTGAAGTACTAATCATTGTTTGTGAACATTTTATTCTCCCACTAATGTGAGCAGTCCTTGTCCCTTGCGTATAGTAAAGAAGTAATAAGCTTATAATTAACAAAATTTATGGCTTAACTAATAACTAATAAACCCTTAAATTGGTTTCCTCATTAGGGAAATTTCCCTTCATTTTTTTTTCTTGTTTGCATTTCGCATTAGCCAAATGTAGAGAAAAACATGGAAAAACACTTTTTGATTGTACAATAACGCTGCAAACATAGATGCTTGTCGTTGAAAAAGATAAGCATATGCATGTTATGTCCTTGTATTGTATTTGTACCAATTATAGATGTTATGTCCTTGTATTGTATTTGTACCAATTAGATAACTAATAATCCATCGATGTCATAGGCCCCATTTTTTTCTCTTTGTGATGATAAATGACTTACTTAACTCAATGGTTAGAGTATTGCTTTCATAGGATGGGAATTATTAGTTCAAATCCAATAGTAGGTATATCTTATTAGATACTAGAGTCAAGGGTATGGTATCTAATAAGTTTTTCTACTCATCTTCTTTTATTGATTTTGTATCTTTTCCATCCTTTTTATTTCTCTATTTTTTTATATTGAAATTGGTTTGTCGTTGCATTAGAATTCAATTACTATGGAGATATTCCATATTTTCTCCTAGAAGTGGCTTTCAAAATTTTTGATATAGTTATTCTAGGATCACAACCTGTTAAGGAAATATTTTATGTAATTGGCTAATCTTTTGACAAAATGCATTTTACTTATAATTGGGTAGATCTAGGATGAGTTTAGTACTTCAAGAAATAAGAGTTCAAGTCAAGTATTAAAGTCATGAAGATTGGACCAAGAAACAAGTGAAGAACAGGTGTTCATTAAAGCTCGATAAATATCTCAACAAAAACAGTATCTATCGAGATTTAAGAACGAAGTTCGACAGAAGCTCGACAGAAGCTGAATATGTCAAGATCTACAAAATCAGAATTTCCAGATCTTATTTTTTGCCCTAGCTGACATGTATGTGTAGGGTTTCTTTTCTCACAACCTTAGACATATATAAGGCTTATTTTAAATGCTGCTATACATGAAGAATACATGTAGAAAGTGGCCTTGTGCCTTATTCTCTCTACAAGAAGTTACTGTGTCTTTTGTGCCTTAGGGTTTTGTAACCAAGTACTTCCTGATATTTATTATGTATGAAGTGAAGAACTTTGGAGCCAACAATCTTTTTCAAGTTGGTGAGTTAGTCACGTACTTGGATCTATGCATCATTGGTTAGTCACGTACTGAGATTCTTGTAAAAGGGTGGTGTTCATATATTGAAGAGTTCAGAGGTTCTGAAGTGGTAGAAGGTTTCTGCTGTAAGTTCATCTACGGGAATTGTAGAGTCTAGGAACAGGTTTTGTACTAGATCGATCTAAAACTTCTCTTTACTATAGTGAATTACTTTTTGGGAAGGTTTCCCCCTAGAGTTTTTTATTGTGAAACTAGTTTGTTTAATTGGTTTTCCTAGGTCATAATATCTTGTCTTATTTACTATTCCGATGTGCATGATATTGATGTTTGTTTGTTTTAACAAGATTTATTCATAATAAATCTAATTAACAACTTGGGTTTAAAACTTGTTAATTCTATCAACCGAGGTCTAAATTTCCCAACACAACCAATACCTTTTACAACTATTCTATGTATGTGGTAACTAGCTACGTGTAATTTTCACATTATTTTTTTTTCTACTTCTCACAATCAGTCACATAAAATAATTGTGAAAAGGGTGTGAAATTAATTGTAACCCTAGATTTTTTCCTAAGAATATTCTCTCTCTCTCTTACATACACACAAGCATGGTTTTGAAATTGGACCGGACTGTACGGTTAGACCCGATTAACTGTGAACCTCTCATTTTTGCGGTTCTTTTAACCTTAAGAACCTTTTTATGCCAAAAAAGCATGGACTCGTACGAATCGCGGTTGAACTACATAGTTCTTAGAACTGTGAACGGTTCTCGCAGTTCTCATGGTTCTTTTTTGTTTCAGCCCATGCTAGCCAAAATAAAAGTTTCGGCTAGCATGCACTTTATATATATATATATATATTTTTTTTTTTTTTTTCAGATCTTGAACAAAAGAATTTGTAAGGAAAAAAAAAAATCAGAGAAGAAGAAGACAATGAAGCAGGGCTACGCCAAGTTGAGACAACAAGTTGCCAACACAGTCGCTAGTCACGCCTTCGTCTTTTGCTGCTTTTTCTTCATTCTTCTTTCTTCTTTTTCTTCTTCTCTTTCTTTTGTTTTTCTCCATCACTTTGTAATTTACTCTCTTTTTTAGTTGAGTACTGCTCTGACTTACATTGGAAATGATGAATGCTTCTAATTTTTGAATAGCAAAAAAAATTTAGCCGTTAGATTTAGCTCTTTTTTCAGCTTAGCCCAATATGATGTGAAGTGCATTGATAGATGCAATTTTCAGCTTAGTCCAATATGATGTGACGCGTGTAATAAATATTTTAACTATTTTTAAGAGTAACATTGGTACTATAATATTTATATAATTTTTGTTGTAATTTGTTGCATGGTGAGATATGAGTAGTTAAAATGTGATGAAAGTTGTGTAAAATGTGTAGTAATAGCATTACTTTATTTTTAATTAATATTTACACTTTTTTTTTAAAATGAAATAAAATAATTAAGTATATAATAATTATTAAATAATTATTTAATTTAAAATTTTTAAATAATTTTAAAAAATATTTTATTTTATGCAAGTGTCCTTCTAATTCTTAATTATATAACAACAACAACAACAACAACAACAACAACAACAACAACAATAATAATAATAATAATAATAATTATTTATTATTATTATTATCACAAGATTAATTAATCAACATATAAATAAATACTATATTTAAGTTTGTTTAGGATTTGATATTTTTTATTTGTCTTGTGAAAGTTATGACATGAAAAAATATATTTAAAAAATATTGATTTCTATATTTAATTGGATTATTTTAGTTAATTTTTCTGTTTATACTAATTTTATATATTTAAATAATTATTAAATTAATTATGATGTCATCATAGTTCAAATTCAATTTGATCTTAAAAACCTTAAACTTTTTTCTTTTACGATTCATAGAATGGGTCTAAAAACCATGCACACAACTACACAAGCATGCATGTTAGTAACAACTAATAAAGCAAGGCATACAGTAGTGGTATAGCTTGACAAATTGGGATCACGAAAAAATGAGCTAGCTTAGAACTTTTTCAGTTTTTCTACAAGTTGCTTATGTATCAATTAGCATTTTATATGTCTGTAAAAAGTGAAAAAGCAGTCATGTACCGACAGTTATCAGAGACATGCAATTAATAAACGATATAATCACAATACATTTACCCATATATTATCCCCCCATTTGTTTGGTTTCCAGTCCAGACTCCAGAATTGTGTACAATTGCTTTTGCTTTTGAACAGCTCACTTAATAGAGCCTTTACTGTATACCCACGTTTTGTTTGTGACAACAGAACCCCCTAGAACTGAGTTTAATTTATTGGGGATGGTATCTAGCTAGCTACAAGCCTATAACTAATCAAAATGATGATTAAATATTTATGTCGTAAACATTCTCGTATTAATTATGAATATTAATATAAAATAATTGATATAAACGAATATAAGATGATATTTTTCTCAATTATATTTACGAATACACCAATCATATTGTCCGTACAATATGATAGCATTATTATAGCATTATTATGTTATCTTCAATGTGAGTATGTCCCTTCTTTTGACTCTTGGTTTGGATTCTCTCTCAGTATGCTATTGTATATGTAACCCTGTCCTTTTTTTTTCCTCAAGAACTAATTCATATATCTTTTGATTATTTATGTTACATGATTATCGCTTTCGGTAGGTTCACTTTAACTAATGTTCCTTTGCTCATGCCATTTATTATTATTTTTTTCTCCAAAGTATTAATAACTTGATATAAAGACATACATGAACATAGGGTTCACACTAGGATGCGTCAGCATACACACAAACTATTGACATGTTTTGTAGAGAATTTGATTTTTTTTGGATCATAAATATGTTGTTTGGATGTTTGCTTCTCAAAGATTACTCAAAAGTGAGGCTTTAGTTGGGAGAACAGATTTTTAATTAAGAGCATTGTGTGCAGGATACTTTTTTATTTAAAGAAAGCATATTTTAGAGAAAAATATGGTTAATTGAACTACAATTTATTAGTACCATAAGCTGATTTTTTATTTAAGTTTAAAGTCTAGTGGGTCTGAAAAGTAGATTTATAGGGCTTTGTAGTTGGATGGGAATGGGACCCTAGTTGAGAAAATCCAAGTGAGCAAGAGATTTCCAGAAAGATAACGATATTACCAGAGACATATGTCCCAATGGTGGGTCATGTTTGCATGTGGGGATGTCTGGTGTTCTTGTACCTAATCAAAAGTGCTTGTAAATCCACTCTTATCTCCATATATGATGTCTACCTTACTGTCTTCACCATCAACCTCTCTCTCTCTCTCTCACACACACACACACAAAAGCACAGAGACACTCATACACATGCACACGTACAAGTTGTGACTTGTGAGTCACGGGGAATGTCATTTTTTGAAGCTCTTAAAAAGTCTTAATGCATGGCAGTGATAAAATGAACTATGAATGAATATTGATCAGTACTGTAATTGCTTTTTAGCTTTTGTGCCCTAATAATTATTATAAATAATGTCATCATCTGTCCCATCTGCTATTCTTAAGCTTTGTATTTTGTCTAGTTGTTCAACGCGTGTTTGAACAATTCTCAAATTGAACAGCTATACCCAACTCTATTAACAAAGATATGATTAACACAGCAAAGCAATTACAGGGTTTCATTAATCATGCTCTCTGCCATATCACTATGTAAGTGTGTTAACTGTTAAAAGCAATTGCTACGATGACCGTTCACAAAATGAAAAGAGAAAATAATAAGGAACGTACATGAACAAATTAATGATTATGCTTCTGAAACGAGTACTACATAGTATATCATTAAAGTTAATCTCAAATCTGTTAAGGATGCATAGTTAATCTCAAAAAAATATCATTAAAGTTTGTTGTTGTTGGGGTCATTTTCGTCGTCTTGCCACAAGTTGAGTTTTGATTGACTTGATTTTGAATGTGGGTTCAAATTAGGGAAGTCAAGCCGACTACTCATATCCATTATCCACACCGAAAATTAAGAAAAAATAGTGAGTAACAAAATTTAGAAATACATAAAAACTTGAGATGGGTTCAAGTTATACTCAATATAACTTTGTAAGAGTTACAAGTTTTTTAGGCTATTGATTTCTCTTAAATTTAATTGCAAAAAAAAATACTTGTGGCCATGTCATTAACATTCTAGAAATAAGTGATCTAATAGAATTAACTCTCTCCAACAAGTATAAGTGCTTGTGGGGTGTGGGGGGAAAGAGCCGGATTCAAGTTTCCAGAATGGAGATTCACATACATATACACTTAAATTAGGTTAGAGAAGAATTTTCATCTTGTAAAAAAAAAAAAAAAAAACTCTCTCCGACATGTGTGAGTTTCAATTATCTTAACTGGTAAAGTCTTATATTGATGAATAAGAAATTCGAGGTTTGAACCCCACCTACACTTAAAATCAATTGATATATTGACTTGATGATAAAATGCAATCATCATGGAGTGGACGCCTGTTGGGGACGTTTTTCTGACAAAGGCAAAAAATGTGATATAAGCTCAAATCTTCCATTAGGTTCTTTAGAAATGTTTATTGTGGAGAATCAAATCCAAAATTCCAAATGTATAATGAACAAAAGGCAAATGGTGATTTGACAAGACAGAATCAAAATGCTAATAACAAAAGTGCAGAAAAAACATAAAAGCATAAAAAGGTTTGAAACTTAGACTCACGGTCATCGAGAAGAGGACATTGAGAGAGGTTGTGAAGAAGAGAAGGAAGGTTCCCCTGTACTCATATTTTCACCCCTAAGGTTCAAAATTGTGAGAATGTTTCTTGGCTCAATGGGTTTTTGCTCTCAAGTTTCAGTTCTATGGGAAAAACATGGTTCAGCAAGTCTGAAATTTCGACTCACAGTCACCGAGAAGAGGAAATTGAGAAAGGTTGTGAGGAAGAGAGGGAAGGTTCCCCTGACCCATATTTTCACCCCCCAAACTTTGGAATTGTGAGATTGTTAATTGGCTGAATGAGCTTTTACTCTGAAGTTTCAATTCTATGAGTAGAACGTGGTTGGTTCCTTTTTTGAGCTAAAGAGAGAGTTTTATATAGAGTTTAGGATGTTGCTAATGACTGGTTTTTGAGTAGTTGAAGATGCTTTTATCCCCCATGATACTAATTTGGTGTTTTGGCTTTGGTTGCTTTTGTTTAGGGAAGAGCTTAGCATGCTTTTAGCATGATTTTGGAAATAAAGTGGCTGACTCCATTAGCTATTGTTTCCTTGTCATTGTAGGCTTTTGATAGCTGCATTTGGTGGCTATAATAGGCTAGCTAATTAGTTTAGGGTCAGTTGTGTTTTGGTGTGGAAAATGGAGCTGGGCTGAAAATTAGGGGCATAGTCACCCAGAGCATAAAAGCTCTTTTGAGGTGAAAATTTTGGATACAAGACCTCCTCCACGAGCTTGAGGTGCTACCAGTGTCCCTTGCCCACTTGGTAGCACGCATGAACTAGGCTCATGGAAAAGGTCCGAAAGGAATCGACCCAAACACTCCAAACCACGCTTCCTCAATTTCCCCATAAGTCACATGGGCTTCGGCCATGCTTAAAAGAATAAAATAAAATGTAATATATGAATTGAGCCCACAATAAAGTCGAGCTTGGTTGAATCAAGCTTGTAGAAAATGTGTCGTGAAAATGGGTATCAACAACGCCATTAATTGAAATTTTATTATATCTATTAAAAAAAAAATTCTCTAGCCATGTCATTAATTGTTTTGTCCCTTTACCCAAAATTCATTATTGTTGAGATCAATTCCTATGTAGAAACTTATGTGAATTATTGAGATCTATATTATTGCAAATACTAAAGGTGATTAGTCCAATTTAACGATTGCACATTGATAGGATAAATTATTCATTCTTATGGGAGGAGTCCTTTCTCCTCTCACCCTATTCCTTCCATAGGAGTTAATAAATTTTCTTTTGAGAGATATGCTAATTTAGGTAAGGGTTTTACTAATGTATGCTTTAGTAAAACCATTTTAAGAAACTTTTTAATGGAAATATGAAAAAGTGACTGACTTTCTTGACAGCTTTTCAATTCCTCAAAAAAAAATTCCTAAAATGAATGATTAATGTATGTTCTAAGGGTACACATTCTTAGATCTATGAGATGCAAAAGTAGAGAAAAAAATATGTACCAAAGAAAATAATCACACAAGAAAATATTTATGTGGTTCGGCAATTTGCCTTTATCCACATAGCTGAAGTGATTTTACTATTATCAAATCAAATACAATATTCTCTCAAGTTTATGCCTAACTTAAAATCCCCACCAAATACAATAGTATTTCTCTAAGAATGATATAAACTCAACCAAAATCTCCAGTCACACTTTGAATACAACAACTACCCTTGGTTATAGTACTCAAAATATATCCCTAGAGAAAAACTCCAAATTAATCTTCTCCTGTGTATGTCTCACGACAAAAAAAAATTTCTCTCCGCAACCACACTTGGCAGCTCTTCTTTTTCTTTTCTCTACTATATGCAGAACACACAAAAAACCTAATAAACCTTATTTATATAACCCAGCCGCCATGCAATCCTGGTAGCACACAAATTCTAATTCCACTTGAATTAGGAATACTAGCTCGTGGCGGCCATTTGAATAATAATACAAGCCCATGTGTGGGCTTTAACTTTATGTGGGCTGGACCGTTTGGTGCCATGCACCCAACAAGAGTTCTCTCTCTTCTCACCTTCTTCCTTTCATACGGAGTTAATAAATATTCCTTTGAGAAATATGCTAATTTACATAAGGATTTTATTAACGTATATCTTAGTAAAACTATTTTAAAATTTTTTTTAATGAAAATATAAGTAAGTGGCTGACTTTTTAAATAGTTTTTTTTTTTTTTTAATTTTTTATAAAAAGTTTTCCAAAATAAATGATTAAATACGCATTAACCAGTTGCAACCACGTCCGTACTAAAAAATATTATTTGCAAATATCTCTTGGGTGTATTTTTATACTAAACAATACGTGAAGTTGTCATGTTGATAAGATGTAAAAGATGTTCTCTAAATAAAAACAAAAAAGATGTGACCCTAAAAAGCAACCTTAAACGTCACATCAAATATTAATGCGTATCAATCTTGCATGCTTAGGAAAACAATAATTGCTAAAGAAATTTATTTAAATTTAAAATTTGAAAAATGGAAAATGGAAAAAATTCATAATTTTGAGGAAAAAAAAAAAACTGATTTTAATTGGTATTCATTTGAATATAGACAAAGTTTAGCTACAAAATTAATTGTAGCCTAATGTTATAACTTTCATCAATAAAATAAATATTACTTCGTAGGGTTATAATTTGGATCCTAGACCCAAATGATGTATGAACTTAGGCTCAAAAAGCCCAATACAATAAATTTGTTAAGAGTGGATTGGAAAATTGAGTTTTAATGAGTTAGACAACAAATAAAGTGGATCCAGATGACAAGAAAAAAAAGATAGACTGATTTAATCTAAAGAAAATCGTTCCCAACACTCTCCGAGGAAATCAGTTCTCATATATTTCTCTCAAGTTTGATTACAAATTTAGTTCTTAATTGCCACAGTATTTTTCTCTTCCTTTCTCGATCCCTCTCTCTCATTGCCTCCTTCCTATTTTATACTATGCCTTCTCCTTCATCTTTGTTCTCTACGTGTAAATTAGATTGCTGGTGTTAATCCCTGTCCTATCAATACCTTCCTGAAGTCTCTGGAAAGTAGTTATGAGGCGGAAAACTACTATTCAGGTATCATTTCCTCATTAATGTAGTCAGAGAGTTAGCTGTAGAACATTCAATGTGGTGGTAGCAACTTTTCCTTATATATTTCCCACCTCCTAGTTATCCTGTACGTTTATGACATATGATGTAATCACCAGAATTTCCTGGATAGATGACGAGACACTCTTTTTGACCCTATTTCGCTTAGCCGAAGAGATACTCTTCCTCGGCATACCTTCCTTAACATTCTCACCCGTAGTTCGCTCATGGGATCCTGAGTCTTACATACTCATTGCTGTTTATTTATTTTTGAACCAAAAAGTGTCCTCGGACAAGGCCCAAGATCCAGCATATGTTCTTAGTCCCTTTATCCCTACACTATATATTTTGAAAATCTAATCGTTGAATTGCATGTTCTTTGCGCTTTTAATATATATATCAAATTTTGTATCAGTCAAATATTATTTACTATATGATTTATAAACTTATATTTTGTACATAATTTTGAACTACAAAAATTTGCAATTTAAACATTTTATTAATTATATAGTTATGGATCTTTAATTTTTTAGAAATTTTGCAAGCATGGAGGATATAATAAGAAGATGTAATCCAATGGTAGATTTGTCAAAATTCACCTATAATAATAAAAAAAATTAAATAAATTTATAGTTAAAGACTACAATTAATTTTGTAACTAAACTATATTCTTTGAAAATTATGCATATATGTATTTGTAGGTAGATAGTAGGAGAGGGGCCCGATGAGATTCGAATATAAAAATAGAACACTACGTGAGTGTTTGGATTCACGTTTGTGTTTTTCTGCTCTTTTTTTTTTTTCTTTTTCTGCGCGTATGAACAGTAACTGCACTGTTCATGCACATGGATTCACTGTGTAGAAAACAAAGTGCACTGTTCACGGGTCTCACAATACTATTTACACATTTAAAAATTATTTTATTACAGTGATTTCAGTTTTCAGTTTCAGCAAAAATAAGTTGTATCCAAACGGACTCTACAAAGATATTACTATCATCACTGAGTTATCATTTGAAGTTTTGAACCCCCATTTAAAGGAGTCCAAATTTTCTGTCTCACTTTTCCTACTCCACTCTATACTCCACCAATAAATATTTATCATGTGTTCATCTAATTAATTAAATACTATAATTATTGACTTATTAATATTACAGTTATTAATTAATAATAGTATTTAATTAATTAATAAATACGTGGTAAGTATTTATTAATGGAGTATAAAGTGAAGTAAGAAAAGTGAGACAAAAATTTGGACTCCATTTAAAGAACAATTAATTTAGAGATAGGGTATACGATTTATGGTTCAAAAATAGCTATGGAACCGTAGCACAGGCCTTGTTTGATGGGCCAATCTCATTATGTCCTAAATCCTTTGCTAAACCCATTAATGGCCTAAGCATTTTGAGTCTGACCTATATAACCATTCAAGGCCCAGGCCATAATGTTAATTTGGCATCTCGTAGTTTCCTATTGCTTATTTGCAAATATATATAGTTTTTGGTAGTTTTTATACTAAACATGTGATTAAAAAAAAAATAGAAGTTTGCATATTTTCAAAAATACTGAGACAAAAAATAAAAAGTTTTTATCCAAATAGACATATAATAATGTGTTTGTGAATAAGTTTCTGAACGTGAGACTTAATTTAATATAGAAATATATGGACTTGAAATTTATTGTGTAACTTTGTAAATAATATAAATAGTCAATTTCCAAGTGAAAATTATATATTTTTAATAATATATTGTTAGTGAATCCTTTTGTGTGTGTGTGTGTGTGTGTGTGTGTGTGGAGAAACTAGTGAATCTAGTATTAATAAATTCATGAACATAAATCATTCTTTCTAATTAGCTCAAATTATAATTTCAATTAAAATTTAGTCATTAATTATTTACATATATTTATGAAAAGATTAAAAAAAAATTAGTTGTGATTTTTACTATATATGAGAAAAAAAAAATCAATTAAGTAGATTTTTCTGAATATGTTCGAGATTGTTTGACAAAAAATTGAACTAAACCTAAGGATGTAATTCATTTTAATAAAGAGTTTGAGCTAAGCTCCTGGTTGAAATAAAATAAAATTAACAATCATAAATCGATTTTTGCCTTGGCTCGTTTACATCCTTAAAATTGAGAGTGAAATCATTGTGAGGCGAGATCAGACACTGACACCAACAATAATAACAACTCCTAATCCCGATTGTTATAGATATATAATATATTAGCCTGATAGATTAAAAGCCCAATCCTACCTTGTGCATTAGAGCTAATATTTAAGACCGGCAAAAAATTTTCCCACATAAACTCGTTGAAATTTTGGGACCCGTCCCTACCCCAATAGCTTGACCTTACAATTGTACCGTAGGGTCCGTGCCCATAGGCGCCACCTAGCCCAGCTTGAGAGTGAAGAACAATGTGGCATATCATACGATCCATCACAATTATTCAACAAAATTATTGCCTGTGTCTGTATTTTGGTTGATATATATATATATATATATACAATTGAAAATTCAGAATCTACAGTGGGACTAATACGCTTACATAGCTTCTTCATGTGCACCATCCTAATTCCAATAGCAGAGCAGGCTGTTATCACTGCCATTGATTAAACTAGGTCTGCATAATTATGTGAATTATATGGTGTCTTAACTTAATAATGTCCTCTGCTGTAGGTTTGCAATTATTTTTCTTTTAACACATTTCTTGCATATATTTGGTAAGCATGGATAGTGGATAGATGAGTATTGTCGATTTCTCAATCATACGACATCAAACAAAATTTTATAGTGGCATTTAGTTGCCTTTGAAATTTTTTATTTTTTAGTCCCTAAATTTTATCAAAAGTTTTTTTTATCCTCAAAGTTTTAATTTTTTTTCATCTCTAAATTAGTGAAAAGTTTTTTTTTTCTCTCTAAATTATTGAAAATGTTTCACTTTTTGTCCTTAAACTTTAAAAAAATTATTTTTTCTTCCCCAAACTATTCAGAACAGTTCTTTTTTTTTTTTTTTTAATCCCTATTTTTGTCTCAAAATATTAAAAAAAAAAATCATTACAAAGTTTGGGGATGAAAAAAAATGTTTTTTTTTTTTAATTTAGAGATAAAAAGATAAAATTGAGGGACCAAAATAATAATTTACCCATTAATTTTAGTTTTTTTATATTTTCACATGGAAAATTGATTTCTTTAACTTTTTTTATTTGATGAATCTGAAGGAAGGGTCGTGGCATTGGAGTAGGTCCAAATTAGCTGTAAGGCGTTGAGTAAGTGGTGCTTTATTATGCAAGAATGCTCATGGGAGCTCTTAGTGGGTTATTCACTATATATGTTTATCACCATACTACATCATTGGTTGTTTCAATTAATGTTTCGTAGAGTTGAAGCATTTTGAGATATTACCTCAACCTTTTGGCTTTTGCTAATTTGTATTTAAGTTGATGGATAGAATAAACTGATTGGACCTTCAACGCGTATATTTTAATGGTTGCATATCATAATAATATTATTATTACTATTTCAAAGGGGAAAAAAGTAGCAAGTGTGATTTATTATGGAGCATCAAGTTACATAATATTACGAGATAGATGTAAATCAGTATATCACTATGCATGCTTCTTTATTTGCAAAGTGTGTGAATATCGGAGTGCATGCACAAATACACATGCAGAGAGTGAAGGAGAGACACCAACATGTTTTAGCGATTACCAAATCCAGAAAGTAAAGACTAGAAAATAATTTCACTGAAAAGGTTTGGCTACCTTGTGTTAAGAAAAATATCACATCCTGTTTTTCTGTGTCAATATTTTATAGTAAGCAATAATGGAGAGGTTTAGATGGATCGTCTGAGATGGGCATATCAAGGATTGCTTGATGCCATTTTAACCTACAAATATTGTGAGAAATGTGCAAAGCACCATAGGCATTTGAAAGAGTTTCAAGTGTGAGAGTTCAGAGTTGAGTCAAATTGTTTATTAGTAGTGAAGAGGAACCAGAATTTCCAAGAACACAAAGAAATGGGAAGAGAGCCTCTATTGGCTTATTATTGTTCTTGCTTTATCTTTGAAACCTATTGTATTTTCTTCAATTTTCTGAATGTAAAAATTGTCCATTTCTTTATAAGAGTTGCCAAAGTCATGGTACACACCACATGGAATTTATGTTTTACAATGCTGTACTCCTTACAGTTGAAATTTTTTCCTTACTAATAATGTCACGGAAGCTACAAGGAAATAAATGCATTGCTTTTAGAATGAAAAAAGAAACTAAACACGTTGGCTTCTAAAAGAAAATTTTGAACTCATGAGGGATTCTTTGAATCCACAAGGTGATAGGGTTCTGAAATCCACCAAAGAGAAATAGACAAAATCTATATTTTTTTTATAAATCTAAAAAACTAAATTGCTCGAGAGGTTACAATATGTTTAAATAGTAAAAGAAACCCTAGGGTGGCTAGGGCAATTCCCGGAAACCCTAATTCGCGCTAATCATGTAATTAGGTGGCAAAATAGTGATTTTTGCCAAAAATAGAAAAATTGAAATGATTGCTAAAATTGAAAATATTGTCTCTAAGAGATGTCGCAAAATAGAGAAGACTTTATTCTAACTTTTAAATAAAAAGTTATTAAGGAAAAACAAATATTACTATAAATAGCAAAAACACTATTTTCGGGGCCTTAATGAAGGAATTTGCCTAAATTTAGGTGACACTCGAGTCATTCTCGAGTCTAAATTAGAATACCGTTTTCCTTCAACCTGCCAAATTTCATGCAATTCTGACATTATCGCCTCGATGGCCTCTATTGACACCCCTTGATATTGTGTTGTGACTTCCGGTGCTCTTGTTGCTTCAAGAAAGCCTGTGCTGTCTATTCTACATCAATTGACTAATTGTATTACGAACAAATGTTTTATCAGAAGTGTCTATACTTATTGAAAAGATGAAGATGTTCTGTACTTTTGGTAATCAACCTTGTGAAGATAAAGATAATGGCATTATTGTCATGTTGATAACGCAGGTTGTGCTGTCATTTATGCTGCCTCAGTTTGACTAAGGATGCATAAATCTTGCAATTTCATTCGAACATGTATTTGAAGAAACTACTCCTAAATTACATGTGTTGACATAAAGTACATTATGAATACAACACATCTCTTACATAATAAATGCATAAACTTTACATACATATGGTGTTTCATATGTATATCCATTACATAAGATATCATTTTTTTTTCTCAAACAGTTACTATCACAAAATGTTTCTACTAGCAAATTAAGCGTCTATATATGTAGCCCAATTCACCTGCCTGCAAATCCACCAAATTCACCCTATAGACATATTTAATATTTTCCTGCTAGTGCTTCCTTTAAAATATTCTAAGATACCTTGGTGCTGATTCTTCTTCTTCTTCTTCTTCTTTTTGCTTTCTGCCATAGCAAATGATTAGTGCTTCTAAACTCTAATACTGACGGCAGGGCAATTACAGCTTTTTAGTTTTATTTATTTATTTTATCATGGTTGGGGTGACCATGAATACAAATGTGGGTCAGGACCAACCACTATGGTATTAGCCCAGCATTTTTGTATTAGGTTATTTTATAGGAGGCCATCAAGATAATTATATGTGCTATAAGTTGGAATGCCCTACGCCGGAAATATATAATGATTCTAATTTATACTGTAAAGAACACAAGACAGTACATTTTAGTGCCATGTGACATTATTATTGTTCTCCTCTTGGAGGAGAATAGTGTTCAATTTGCAACTATTCAATTTTTTTTTTCCTCTATACATTGTAACTATCCAATTTTATAAAAGCAAATCTAGTTGATAGGATCTCCTAGGATATGCCACATAGATAGTGTTAATCTTTTTTTGACCTAGTTATAGCATCTTTCAGCTTCTTTTTATAAAAAACTCCAGGAGAAAAAATAAACTATGGGAGAGAGAGAGAGAGAGATTCACATGATATATACCCAAAAATTGGCAAGGTATCAAAATAAAAGTGAAAGGGAAGCAACAAAACATCACAGCCTGTAATGAAAAAGAGAGCTTATTATAATGTTGTTTTACCAGGTAATTTGAGCGAATCATCAAAAAAAAAAAAGGGGGGGAGGGGGGGGGGACTAGGTAATTTAAGCTCCCATNAGGGTACTCGAGTTCACCAAACTCGAGTACTTGAAAAAGTGGTACATTCCTGTTTATTTCCGAAACAGTGTTTTTTTGCCAAATATTTCGAAAATTGATGGTAAAGGGCCATTTTGGCCATCAAATTAGAAAAGAAAACTAATTCTGAGTATATTTCTCAACAAGATATGGGAGTTGCAAACGTAGATCTTTATCTTCTTCCAGGCTAAACTCGGCTACTTTCAGTCAAGGCAAATACACCATACACCTCTATCAGAAAGTTCACTTCATGAAATACTGTCCATCCTGGTTTAGAAAGGAAGAAGATAAAAGAACAAAATCACCCTAAATAAAGAATCATGACCAAAGTGATCACGAGAAGGTAATGGGAGATAAACAGACCCATTTGCATGTCACTATTGACTTTCAGTTCTCGATGGTAGCAGTTGTAATTCGTAATGGTCGTTGCCTTTCCTGCTCGCTATTCCGTCTCCAAAAAGATCTCCTCCACCAAACTTCGAAACCCCTTTGTATGTTTGGACAATCTTCACCAGAGTTCAAGAAACGATTAAACCAAGTGAGCAAAAATTCCTGCTGCCAAGCAAGAGGCAGAGTGAGAATCGTGTTACTAAGACCATCTTCAATTAAGTGCCGATCAAGGCCCTTGGTTGCCCTCCTCATCCACCCAAAATCATCATAAAATGGCTCTAGCCATGTCCTTAGTAGCAAGCACCTCACATCTTTAGAAGCCAATAGCTGCCCCTTCCCAATCCCAACAAATAGCCGTGCTGTAACTCTGCTAACCTCAAACCTATGAACTGCAGGCACTTTAGAATGTGCACCAGCCAATTCAGATTGAGATGCCCATGTTTTCAAAAAATCTTCAGCAATCTGCCTATCAATCAGAATATCCAAAATCCAATGCAAATTATCCGCTTGCCGTGCAATCTGACCCACTTCCTTTAAGTCTGACTTTGCTGCCCGCAAATAATATTGGCAAAGCAATTGCAAACACCCATCACAAGCCGAGTACAACGACTCTTTACGAAGATCATTCTGCGACGAATTCTCATGAAGCATCTTTGAAACCAATCCTTTCATTTCTCGCCTCGCCTTCTCGTCTTTCCCTTCAAGAACTACATGTAAGAGTTTCAGCAGCACTTCTTCATTGTCATTGCCATCCTCAGCTCCACTAGTAACCTCAATTGAAACCCTTTTCAAAACTTCCCCTGCTCCAACACCTTCAAGGCGGAGCTCAGACAACAATGAAGCCACCTTCTCTTCTTCATCTTCAGCCCATGGTGCAGCTTCCAAGTATTCCAAACAAGATAAAACCCCAGCGTCAAACCCAATTGCAGCTGATACCTAAAAATAAAACAAACAGGAGCCATTTCAATACCACCCAAACCCTAAACCAAAATTTGAGTATTTTTCATTCACCAGCTGCCCTATACAGAAAATCCACCTGAATTATGCACAAAGGTTAAATTTTCTCAACTCCCAAACCCCACTTCCAAAAACTTCAAAATTTTTAACACATCCAACTATTTCTATAGTTTCTCAGCAATCAAACAGAGCAATGCATATATGATATAACACTGATGCATCTAAATTTCCCTAAAATAAATAAATTAAAAAAAGAAAAGAAAACAAATTGGATTCTTTTTCATTCACCAACTTTCCAAAAACAGAAGCCTAAAGTTTTCTCAACTCCCAAACCCCAATTCCTAAAACCCAATTTTTTTTTTAGCATATCCAACTACTCCTACAGTTTCTCAGCAATCAAACAGAACAATGCAAAAAACCCTGAAAACAAAATCCCCAAACGAAATTTCCCTTAAAGAAATAAAAAGAAAACAAATTCGAATCTTGTTCATTCACCAACTTTCCAAAGATAGAAAACCCACCTAAGTTAACCCCAAATGCTTATAGTTAACCCATAAATTCTTAACCACATTCCATCTATTCCTTCACTTTCTCAGCAATCAAACAAAATACACAAAACTTTTCCAAAAATAAACAAAATTTTTACCTTTAAGATACCAAGAACTCTGGGAACGTCATCTTTCATGAGCTTCTTCCTGAGATCCCTACAGTACATCAACCTCAAGGTCTCGATGTAGACCTCCACGTCATCACAGTCCGCAATCTCAACAATGCAGGGTGACCCAGTTGGCCTCTGACTCTGTTGCTTGGACCCGCGCTCAGAGAGCTTGACCGCGAAGAACCTACTGTGCGCCACCAGAATCTGACGGTGGAGATTCATCGACACGCTGACGCCATCTTTGGAGCTCAGTGTGAGCTTCACGTCGCTGGAGTTCGGGTCGTTGAACTGGTTCCCGGGGCTCCGAGTGGCCAAGATTTCAGAGATTCGTTGCAAGGTGAGAGCTTGTTTGTCCTGTGGCAATGGGTCTTTGCGGGGACCAAAACGGTCGCGTTTTGGTATTGTGGGATCTGAGACGGTGGTCTGGGATGGATATCGGGTTCGCTGGCCATCATTTCGAAAAGGGTCGGGCTGGATCGGGTTTTATCGGGTGGCGGAGGTGGCGACATCGGGTTTAGTAGACCCGCTGTGAGTGCGGAGTTGAATTTGGTGAAGCTTGAAGGAAACGAATCGTGACCGTTCATCGTCGTTGTTGAAGTGGGTGTGAAATCCATTACGGGTGATAGACTACCGGCGACAATCGGATCCTGAAGCTGGACGAAGACTCGGGTTCCGAGTTCGGGTTCGGAGTACGGTGAGGAGGTGGAGATGGGGGAGGTGGTGGTGGTGGGGGTCTTGAGTTTGAAGCTGGACAGCACCAGGGGTTGTTTTTGTCAGGTGAGACAATGGTGGGCGGGTCAAGTTTCCGGGTCGGGCATTCAGTGGCGGTAGTTGCAGAGGCTGAGATAGTGGTTTCCCGGTACTTACGGCGTTTGGGCTTGGTGGGTTGTTTGGGCTTTGAGTTTAGTACTAGTAGTTGTTGTTGAAGTTGCTGCTGCCATGAAATGTAGGGGTGTGGAGTTTGTGGTTTTTTTGTCTTTTTGTTTATGGCATTGGCATCAGTCAGAGAGAGAGATAGAGAGAGAGAGTTAAGGATTATTAAAAATGGCGGTAGAAACGAGACAGTGTTGGATGTGGATTCAAGTAAAAGACAGGAGAACAGCACAGAGGTACTGAGGAAACATTTATTGGGTGTGTTGGAGATCAGTTCTTGAGTGAACGATTGAGTCTTTAAAAATATCTACTTTTGTTTTGTTTGTTTGATGACGTGTATTGCTGTGTCTGTATGCGTGTGCAATGGTGATGGGTTTTGGTTTGCTTTTGGGAGTTTGAGCCCTTGTGGGCTTGGCTACTGTGTATTTCGAATTGTAACTATCTCATACAACTTTCTCATGTATATGATATATATATATATATATATCAATACGCGAGAGATTTATATAATCACAAAGTTTATACCTTATGTATATTCTCCTATATCTAATAATGCATGAAATACCTTTTCAAACCAAGAGAGAGACAGAGATTAGGCCCACAGGTCACAAGTGCATAGTGTTTTTTTGTTTCTTTTATGCATTATGCAGAAGCGAAGTATTGTGATAATGTCTTTTGTGGTTCCTTGCTTCAATCGGCGGGGATTGTGCTGTGCTGCTTGGAGGTATTTGTATTGATTTCTTTGGATTATTTAGGCCTCAGATGTTGGGTTTGGGGCACTCTCAGTCCTGAATAGCAAATGGGGGTGCTCTTAATTCCAAAAAGACGTTTGATTGGTGACCATAAAATTGAAAACTAGGTAGACTAAGACCTGCTTTTTTCATGTCCTTGACAGTAACACAAGTATCCTAGGTCAATGTAGACCATTGATTGGACCTGTTTGATAACGGTTATAATGATTCCTTTAACTATGGCACTATGATTGATTGAAGGTTGTGAACTTTTATACTTCTGGAAAAAGAATGGCAAATAGATTGATGATAGTGAGTGTCACACACTCAAAGTTTTACAAGTGTCATCACTCGATTAAAAGTGGATCTGTTCTACGTGGTTAATCCATTCTGCACGCAACAACAATCCCATTTTCTATAATATAAACGTAAATTTCACAAAGATGCAAAGTTGGTGACCTCTTTGAGTGTCCAATGAGCAAATTATCAGCATGCATTCCTCTTGTCAAGTGTGACTAAAAACCAGTTATTACCTCAATAATATCATGCCTCTTTACTCACATAATTGTAATTTTTTGGGGTAAACTATTGCTTTGTTCTTAAACTTTGCATAGAGTTTATTTTTTTCTCCCTAAATTTTTTTAAAAGTTACAATTTATGTACTGATATACACTTCGGTTAATTTTTATTCTATGTGGTCCAATGGAATATTGAGTTGGCATAGGGACTTCAATAAAACTGAGCAGAAAATTTTTTTTTTTTAGATCTTTCACATTACAAACCAGAAGCAACAATGCTTAAAAATAATAAGACTTCATGATAATTTCGTTTGTTTAAGGTTAACATATTTCACATTTGTTGGCTTCACGAAAAAACATGCTCAATACAAGAATAGAGCATGAAATCCATTTGAGTTTTAAATGATAATTAATTCCTGAGGTTGACATGAACATGAATTGAGCATTTTTTTTTATCAATAAAAATATTACCTTAACAAAATGGATGTGACTTAATCACCATTTTGTATGATTCTACAAGTGGTAGGACAGTGTCTCATCATGATGGGCTCCCTTCTATGTGGTGGGACTACACAATGATTCAAATGGAACCAAGTATTATTTGTTTCCAAGTGATGGAATAGAAGTTGACTCTGTTACTTTCAGAATTCAGACTCCTATTTAAGATGTACAGTGCCTTAATTTTGCAAAAGTGAATTCACTCTCTTTTCTGCGTAAATTATTTTCTGTTCACTATTTAAAAAAAATTGTTCACTGTTTCCTCGTAAAACACCTAGTGAAATCGTGTTTTCTAAATTTAAACGTCAAATCTGAATGCTTTTTTATGTTTAAATTTCACAATAATTGAATTTGTTTTTCTGCATTGATAAAATCTGTTTCTACGTTAATAAAATTTGCTCTATGCACATCATGTTTACTCTATATTCGAATTTGATTACTACATTCATAAAACCTGTTTTCTGCATTAATTAAAACTGTTCATTGTTTTCTCATAAAAATTGTTCATTGTTTTTTGCATAAACTATTTCTACGATTTTGCATAAAATTATTTTCTGTTCAGCATTATTTAAAAAATTGTTCACTCTCTTTTCTGCATAAATTATTTCTTGTTCACTATTTAAAAAATTTGATTTAAAACTATGTACTAATGTACTAATCATCCTGATTTGAAGAAAATTTCAAAATTGTCGAACGTACAAAATCGTGAAATCTTAATGGAAAATCGAAATTGTTGAAAAACACTACATGAACAGGATTTTAATCGAATTGGTTTTTCTACATTAATAAAATTTTCTCTCTGGACATCATGTTTACTGTATATTTGAATCTGTTTACTGCATTCATAAAATCTATTTTTTGCATTAAGTAAAACTATCAAGACAGTCCAAACAAATACAAACAGATGTTCAAAAGTTACTACTGTTTACTAGCATGCATAAAAAGAGATCTGATAGATTCCTGAGATTTGAAAGATTCCCAGATAGACACAGACAGACTATTACTCATCAGTACTAATTTCCATACCACCGACAGATTAACTTGAGTTAAATTTAGCTACTCAGGTTACTTTATCATGGTTCATTTCACCTATAAAAGAGACGGACTACGAAGACAGAAGACAAGTTTCTAAGTTTCTAAGATTCTAAGCTTTTAAGTTCAAAGTTTTAGAAATCCTTTTGTAATAGCCTTCCCTTTCCCTCTGAAAGACTTTTGTACTCTCTCCCCTCTTGTAATCTTGTAACCTTTCTCTTCAGACAACTTTATTTTCAGGCTTATATCAAAGACAGCAATTTGTTTTCAAGTTTATCAAAGACTGAAGTTTTTATTCAGGTAAGATTTTACTAGTTTCTATTTTCATATTCCATACTCCATTTTAACCTTATTTTGAATATATCTATTTTGCTATTTACTTCTTTGTTATCTATTTTATCATTGTTTATGCTTCCATATTACTGTTGTGCTTTCTCTTGGGTAGTCATTGGTATTAGAGCATCCGGATCATAAAACACCTGAGGAACATTGAATAATTTATGCAGAAAAAACAGTGAACAATTTTTCAAATAATGCTAAAGAGAAAATACTTTTATGCAGAATGCTAAAAATAGTTTATGCAAAAAATAGTAAAAAAAATTTATGAGAAAATAGTGAACAGTTTTAATTAATGCAGAAAATAGATTTTATGAATGCAATGAGCAGATTTGAATATATAGTAAACATGATGTGTAGAGAGCAAATTTTATTAATGCAAAAAAACCAATTCAATTATTGTTAAATTTAAACATGAAAAAGCATTCAGATTTGGCTTTTAAATTTAGTGAACAGAAATTTAAACATGATGTGTAGAGAGCAGATTTGGCTTTTAAAACTAAAGGCTTTTAAATTTATGAGAAAACAGTGAACAATTTTTTAAATAGTGAACAGAAAATAATTTATGCAAAAAAGAGAGCGAATAATTTCTTAAATAATGCTGAACAGAAAATAATTTTATGTAAAATCGTAGAAATAGTTTATACAGAAAATAGTGAACAATTTTTATGAGAAAACAATGAACAATTTTAATCAATGTAGAAATTAAATTCATATTTCGAAATTAAAATCTCTATATCTTACAATGCTTCTATTTAAATAAATAAAAAGATAGAAAAACTACTTATTTTTATCCTTATGTTTATTTGTCAATTATCCTCAAGCAAAAAAAAAAAAATAGTGAACAATTTTTATGAGAAAACAATGAACAATTTTAATCAATGTAGAAATTAAATTCATATTTCGAAATTAAAATCTCTATATCTTACAATGCTTCTATTTAAATAAATAAAAAGATAGAAAAACTACTTATTTTTATCCTTATGTTTATTTGTCAATTATCCTCAAGCAAAAAAAAAAAAAAAAAAATTTACACAGTACTCGAGTTTGGTAAACTCGAGTACTGTAGAAAAAAAATTTTCTGTATTTTTTTTATAAAAGGTACTCGAGCTTGGTATACTCGAGTATTGTGTTGCATGGTACTCGAGTTTTCCAAGCTCGAGTACCACTTAATTTTTTTTAATCACCAATTTCCAGCTCAGCAGCCACGGTGGAACTATAAAATAGGGTACTCGAGTTCACCAAACTCGAGTACTTGAAAAAGTGGTAGATTCCTGTTTATTTCCAAAACAGTGTTTTTTTGCCAAATATTTCGAAAATTTATGGTAAAGGGCCATTTTGGCCCTAATTTGATAGTTAAATTCTTTTTTCCTTTCTCTTACTATTTTATCTGGATTGGTGTTTCAATTAGTCCAGTAGTTGTAATCTTTAGGGTGTGCATGGATTGGTTTGGTTTGGGTTTGGGTTTATGGGTGTTTTTTTTTTTTTTTTTTAAGGATTTTTTGAACTCAACTTGACCTTGTTGGGTTAAGAAATTTCCAACCCAACTTATATGGGTCGGGAGATTATGTATACATATCTCATACCTTGTAAAAATTAGGGTTTCATCAGCTTTTTAAGCTTTTTTTTTAATAAATTATTAAAATTCACATGATACGATAAAATTAAATTTTCAAATTTCAAATTCACCAAAATTATTTTTGAAAATACTAAAATCAAACCAAGTAAAAGTAAAGTTCATAAAATAAATTTATATATAAGATGGGTCTAATTGGATTAAATGATGTTGAAAAAACTATCAATCCAAACCAGATTCAACTTGAGGCTTAAGATAAAATTCTAATCCAACTTAACTTAGCCTATCAGCCTGTGATAAACCAACCAGGTTTGGTTGGATTAGTTTGTCAGGTTCGCGAATTTGAAGAATATCCCTAACTATCTTATTATTTTTGTCATCTTATTGGAGAATTAATTCTCCTCTAATTGAAGAATTAACTTTCTTAATTAAAAGAACTATTATATTGGTAAACTGGAATCTGTAGTAGTCAAGGACTGGTTGTTCTTTCACGAGGCTGGCAGGTAGCTAAGGCATCCTATAAAGTATGATTAACTAGCTCTTGTCCCCTACTCCAGGTTCAAGTAACCAGTCCACTCCCTGTCAGCACTAGAATAAGTTTGGACTTATCAGATTGAAGATACAGCTTGATTTGATTAACTTACAGACATTCGATTTCAATAAAATATATATGGAGGGCAAATGGTGAAAAAATTGACTAGTCACTATTAGAGTCATAATGCGATATGCATGTGAGTTCTCCAATAAATTACCTTGAATAATAAGGCCTTAGGCAAATCACATCTGTTCCACAATATCTATGCATATCTAATTTATGGTTATAACTTATGTGTCGTACTTCAACAACCAAATGAATGCTCTTGTTTCCATTTGCTTCATTTAAAAAGTTGATTCACCTAGAGTTCCAAAATTTTCTTATAGATTTTTTTTTTCAAGGTGAGATTCATCTTTCTTTTGTTCTTGTATTTTATACACATTCTTCTTCATTGACATGTAATTTCTAAAGGTTGTGATCAAAACAAAGCTTGTAGTTGTCTTTACCAATGGCTCTTGCCAAATTTATGAATTACGCATATTCTTTGTAATTCATGTCTCGTTTTATAAATGATATTTATCTGCTATATATTGAGTTTTTTTTTTTATTAGTTTAGATTTGGACAAATATGATGCTGCAATTACTCTGTTGTTATTGAGTGTTGGGACTTTAGAGTCTACAATGTTCTCAGCCTCTTTTTCAGTCCGAAGATCTCAACCTGTACTTGTTTACTCATTGTAGTTTCAGAGTAAAACGTTGGGCTTGCAATTTTGGGTGTACTGGCCAAGGGTTCGGGTTATACAAATATGTGAAAGGTGTTTGGCCTTAATAGCTAAGGTCCATGATTTCCTAATCTTAACAATACTCCATGCTAAGATGACACTGCGAGTATGACTGGTTTGCAACTTGTTGGTTAAGCATCAATAAGATGTGCAAAAGAACAAAGATGATGGGTGCTGTTATGGGTGGCTTGATAAGATTTAATTTTTATTGTTTGTTAGAATGTAGCTTAATACTTTTTTGGACTATGTATCCTCAAGAATAACTTATACATGGGTTCTTCTGTGGGAATATAATCTTACTTCTTCATTGATCGGGAATATAGTTTTGCTTCTTCATTGATCTTTAATTCTGTAATCTAATTCTTCAAGCTGTGGGATTCCCATTCTGCTAGAAGTTAATCCTTCTCTTAACTCAAAAGTAATGCATTTTTGAGACAAGAAGTGGATGTACAGTTAGATAATTAATGGTGCGGCTATCATTGACTTGGGAATCCTTTTCTGTAAAGCCCAAACTACAATCTACAGAGCACAGCAACCCGTGTGTAATCCATTAACAATGACTGGAGCCCCGGAAGTCAAGTCAGCAAGCCTCTTCGACCAACCCCACTTCATGGAAAACACTGATTTGGATAATATTTTATGGTATACAACTCAAAACAGGCAACAATTCAATGGGCGCAAAAGAAAAAAAGAAAAGAAAAGAAAAAAGGCAACATTTCCGGATAAAAAAGGAAGAAATAAAAGAACATTTGGGCCCAGTAGTAAGAAAGTTTGTGGATAGGCATGTTAAGTCTACACTCTAAAGGGACGTTACAAACAAGACGCCATCTTCAAGTCAACAATTGCTGCTCATTGGTGAAATTTTTTCCATAAGATAATGTTTTCCAAAAGCTCTTTGACATTACCCTCACCAGTTAAATATCAATTTATAAGGCAATTTTGAAGTATAATACTCACTCCAATAAGTTTTAGTTTTGCACCTATATTACCTTCCTTAATCCTTGTTCCTGTGAACTCTCTGTTTGTGAATGAACTGGGTTCAACTTCAGCAATTGCGACGTCTATGGTATAAGTAAAATAAAGTTGAAAGCTGGACGTCAACTCGGGGATGTAGCTCAGATGGTAGAGCGCTCGCTTAGCATGCGAGAGGTACGGGGATCGATACCCCGCATCTCCACATTATTTTTATTTTTTCTTTTTCCCACGCCTGTTTGATAAAATGCCTCAGAGAATGGATTATCCCGTGGTCTGTTTGATGAAATGCCTCAAAGAATGGTTGTTGCTTACAACTTACTTGACAGACAATCTGAAATTTTGGAATTGTGAGCGTTTTTTTGTAGTAGCAAGGATGCAATATTTTCTAGTGGTTTCCTTTTATTTCATAGAGAGAACAACAAATTTTACTTTCTCTTTGGAAAATTGAACATTATTTTGATGCTTGGAGTCTTGGACGGCCATGACTATAAATAAACACCATCGGGTGTGGAAGGTGACATAGATCTCAAGCCTTGGAGCTCTCTTTGATTGAGAGCTCATGAACCAAGTTCTAACAATGTTGTTTCTCAAAAAAAAAAAAAAAAAAAAAAAAAATGTCCGATTTCGATTTATAGCCTTATTGCTTGCACGCAATAAACATGTGGCTAGTTGTGAGGAGCACTAAAACGTGGACTCCTTTTGAAGAGGAGAAAGTGCATAGGCAACACTATGGTTTACTTTTTAGTACCTATAGCATCATGCTTTTGCTTTTGCTTTTGACATTAACGAACGATGTGAAGAACAATTCCTGCCAAAAATCAGCTCCAAAAGTTCAGCATCTGGATATATATATCTTTTTGGAATTTTTACAAATATTATCTTCCAACTTTGAAGTGAGAATATACAAATAATAACTAAATGAATGATTATTACATCGTTTGTCAACCCTTGTCAGATAACATAGGGTGACTAGTATGTAAAGTGGAGAATTCCAAGCTTTAGTTTTCTATATGCACTATTTTATCCTTTAAAAAAACCAAGACTAAATTATGATTTTGACATTTAAAGTTTCGATTGGTTTACATTAAGGTTTTTTTTTTTTTTTTTTAAATTAAATTTTATACTCTTCATTGTGGTCCATCCAGTTTGATTTTATTTTCGAAATGGTCAGGAGAGAGGGATGTTGGCAGTTGGCACTTTAAGACTAAATAGCCATTGAGAATATTGAAAGGACAATTTTAAAAATTAAATCAAATTTAGTGAACCAAATTAAAAAAACTCAAATTTAGGGGACCAAAATCAATGCAACAAAAATGAATTCACAAAAGTACCATGCATATTTATTGAAATGATATCCCATGCCCACCATCTTGATTTTTGAGAGAGAATAGTAATGTGGATACAAATATAAATGCTATAAATATTAATTTAAAAGCTAATTTTTTTATATTGAAAAAAATATTAGATATTAATTGAGTTAATTGGATTCAAAGTATGAATACTTTTGTTTCTTCATATTTTATTATTTTTTATATTTTAATTTTTTTTTTGGTGGATTTTAAATAGCTAAATTGGTAAAGTCTATTGTCGTCGAATGATATTTAATTTTTGCTTACATTAAAAACCTAATTAATATTTTTGATCATGATAAAAACAATCAACGAGGAGTTTCTATACTACTTATATAAAAAATATATATATNACGGAGAGACTTACAACGATGGGGTAGACGTCGCCTTTAGTACCGAAGGCCATGAAGATAGCAATTGGTTTGCTTCTTTCCTCTATCTCCGCTTCCATTGTTTTTTTGCTTCTTTTTGCTACAGATTAATATGAGACTTCCGAATTTGGACTTCCATTTTCGAAAAGTACAAGAAACAAACACACATAACGATGAAAATTTTGCATAAATTTTAAAATTTTAAAATTGGGAAAGTGTTTTTTTTTTTTTTTTTTTAAAGTGTTATAGATTATGATAAAATACTATTTGCTCCCTAAAATTTATTTTTTTTAAATTTCATTTTCAAACTTTAAAAAATTTATTTTTGCCTTAAACTAATGAAAAGTTTTTTTTTTTTTAAATTCTTAAACTGTTGAAAATAATTTTCTTTATGTTCTTAAACTTTACTAAAAGTTTATTTTTTGTTCTAAATTATTGAAAAAAAAATTCAATTTTGTCTCTAAATTATTTTAAAAACTCTTTACAAAGTTTAAGAATAAAAAAATATTTTTTAAAGTTTAAAGATTAAAAAAAAAAAAAACTTTCGGTAAAATTTAGTCACCAAAATAGTATTTTGCCCTATAAATTATATAATAATTTGAATTTTTATAATTTTTAATTTGAAAGAAAAAATTATATATATATATATATTTTTTATATAAGTAGTATAGAAACTCCTCGTTGATTGTTTTTATCATGATCAAAAATTTAAACTAGTGCATTGCTACAGAGAAGCAAATTTTTGTGCGGACGCCTTAGCTAAACTGGGCTCTGCTTCTATAAATTTATCCTCTGTTTTTGTCTCCCCTCCCCCTGTAATTTTGCAATTTCTGTATGAGGATATGTTGGGCGTTTGCCGCTCTAGACGTTGTACTACTGGTGCTGCTGCCAGTGTTTCTTAGTTTTTGATAATTCCATGTTTACCAAAAAAAAAAAAGTGACCGCTTTTAATTTCTAATATATTTTGAGTCCATTTAGTTAGACGCTTTGGAAGTATAAAAAAGCGTTTCTAAAACTCAAAAATTCATTTTGCAATAGTAACTCATCATAACTTTTTTTTATAAATGCAGATTTTAAACTCAAAACACAGTTTTGCAACAGCTTATACAAATGCATCTTTTAAAGTAATCATTTTTACTTACTAAAAGACTTAAAGTGGTCGCTTCCTATGAAGTGATAAACATGTCAATTTTGAGCTTGGTCATGTCATTTGAGGGACTAAAAGTGATTGCTTCAATCACCAGGGACTATCATGTCACTTGGAATATCAAATTTACTTTAAATCTAATACCAACTAATTATAGAGTTAAAAGTACCTTACAAATACTACATTCAAAACAGTACAGCATGACCTAAGAGAATGAGACAACGACCTAGAGCTTTCCAAGGCACAACGTAGGCCAAGTCAAAGAGACCATTGTGTGGAGAGGAAGCAAAGACTAAATAGCAATTGCAAAGAATTGATAAAGCAATTGGGGAAAAGTTGGTAAGAACAATTATCTATTAAAAAAATTAATACTTATAATAGAAAGAATTCTATTAAATGAAGAATTTTTTTTTTAATAAATATTAGATGAAGAATTTTGAATCCTGATCAAGTTAGGATTTTTAAATAAGTTATCATAAGGCAATTTAAAAAATTATCATACTCCTCCCTAAAAATTCTTATACTATTTGTTTTTAATAGCGATTTTATGATATGTGAGAAAATTTGATAACAACAACTAAGTTTTTGTGTCCATCTAAAAAATCAATAAAGCAAGGAAATTATTTTTTTTTTTTGAGGAAAAGTCAATAAGAACAATCGAGTTATTGTTTCTATCTGAAAAATTGATGCAATTTTGTGCAAGCATTTAAAAAAAAAAAAAACTCCGAAATTGGTCAATTGGCACATTCTTCATTGTGGTTTCTTCAAAGGCATTCTTCAAGGCATCTCCAAGTGATCTTCTCATGCTTATCCAACCTCAAGCCTTCATCGAGCTTCCGCCTTAAGTTTGAGGGAGGGTGTTAGAGATATATATTAAACATATATTAGCCCAATGTAATAGGCCCAAGCCCATTCCTGCTTGTACTAGTAGTCTAGGGTTTAGTCGCCTATATATACTCATGTTAGGGTTCATTGTAACACAGATTATTGTATTACACTCTTACACAATAAAGATGTAGCCCTTAAGGGATTCCTTCGTGGATGTAGGCCGTCAAGGTTGAACCACGTAACCCTCGTGTTCTTGATGTTCCTATTCTATGCTTTCCTCTTCCGCATCCACTCTAGCATACACAACATGGTATAACACATTGCGTTTGATAATATTCTCCATTTAACATGGTATCAGAGCTAATATTCAACAGGCAATGTCATCAGAAAAGAAATTTACTTTCACTTTTCAAGTCAAAATATAGTCTTGGTCCTTGAATTTAGCTCAGCATATTAGAGGTTTCAGTTCTTGAAGTTAAAGTGACCGCTTTTAATTTCTAATATATTTTGAGTCCATTTAGTTAGACGCTTTGGAAGTATAAAAAAGCGTTTCTAAAACTCAAAAATTCATTTTGCAATAGTAGCTCATCATAACTTTTTTTATAAATGCATATTTTAAACCCAAAACACGGTTTTGCAACAGCTTATACAAACGCATTTTTTAAAGTAATCCTTTTTACTTACTAAAAGACTTAAAGTGATCGCTTCTTATGAAGTGATAAACATGTCAATTTTGAGCTTGGTCATGTCATTTGAGGGACAAAAAGTGATTGCTTCAATCACCAGGGACTATCATGTCACTTGGAATATCAAATTTACTTTAAATCTAATACCAAATAATTATAGAGTTAAAAGTACCTTACAAATACTACATTCAAAACAATACAGCATGACCTGAGAGAATGAGACAACGACCTAGAGCTTTCCAAGGCACGACGTAGGCCAAGTCAAAGAGACCATTGTGTGGAGAGGAAGCAAAGACTAAATAGCAATTGCAAAGAATTGATAAAGCAATAGGGGAAAAGTTGGTAAGAACAATTATCTATTAAAAAAATTAATACTTATAATAGCAAGAATTCTATTAAATGAATAATTTTTTTTTAATAAATATTAGATGAAGAATTTTGAATCCTGATCAAGTTAGGATTTTTAAATAAGTTATCATAAGGCAATTTAAAAAATTATCATACTCCTCCCTAAAAATTCTTATACTACTTGTTTTTAATAGCGATTTTATGATATGTGAGAAAATTTGATAACAACAACTAAGTTTTTGTGTCCATCTAAAAAATCAATAAAGCAAGGAAATTATTTTTTTTTTTTGAGGAAAAGTCAATAAGAACAATCGAGTTATTGTTTCTATCTGAAAAATTGATGCAATTTTGTGCAAGCATTTAAAAAAAAAAAAAAAAAAAATCTTGGTGCAACCACTTGACAATTAAATAGGATATTCACTAAGCGCAAACATTGCTTCTTAGTCTAATTTTTATTATATAATAATATATGGTGTCAATCCCTTAACTTTTGATTTGAATAGCTAAATTGTTAATATAAAAATCCAAGAGTGAAATTTGTAAAAAAAAAAAACCCTATCTTTTTAATTGATTCCAAAGCTACTCCCCCTACGAGTCCAGATACATATTGAACCAAATATTAGCGTGTGAAAATTGAAGTTTGGAAAAGAAAAGGTTCTAACTAATCGACTAGGCTTCCTAATCAAGCAGAAGTTGAACGTTGCCTATATGAATAAATCCATTATCCCGTTATTTACTCTCAATAATTAATTTCTCAAGTAAAAGATAGAAAACCCAAATGGGGATGTAGCTCAGATGGTAGAGCGCTTGCTTAGCATGCGAGAGGTATGGGGATTGATACCCTGCATCTCCAAAATTTTTGAACATTTTATTTTAGTAGAGGTTTTTTGTTTTTTGTTTTGTTTTTTTTTTTTTTTTTAAAAAAAAAAAAAAAAAAAGAGGAAAAGTCAATAAGAACAATCGAATTATTGTTTCTATCTGAAAAATTGTTGCAATTTTGTGCAAGCATTTTTTTTTTTTTAAATATCTTGGTGCAACCACTTGACAATTAAATAGGATATTCACTAAGCGCAAACATTGCTTCTTAGTCTAATTTTTATTATATAATAATATATGGTGTCAATCCCTTAACTTTTGATTTGAATAGCTAAATTGTTAATATAAAAATCCAAGAGTGAAATTTGTAAAAAAAAAAAACCCTATCTTTTTAATTGATTCCAAAGCTACTCCCCCTACACCCCTGCTTCCTTAATACAGTACCAGATACATATTGAACCAAATATTAGCGTGTGAAAATTGAAGTTTGGAAAAGAAAAGGTTCTAACTAATCGACTAGGCTTCCTAATCAAGCAGAAGTTGAACGTTGCCTATATGAATAAATCCATTATCCCGTTATTTACTCTCAATAATTAATTTCTCAAGTAAAAGATAGAAAACCCATATGGGGATGTAGCTCAGATGGTAGAGTGCTCGCTTAGCATGCGAGAGGTACGGGGATTGATACCCCGCATCTCCAAAATGTCTGAACATTTTATTTTAGTAGAGGTTTTTTGTTTTTTTTTTTAGTTAAAAAAATATTGCTAACTCTTAACTTGAACCATTTTCTCACCTAAACTCCCAAATATTTTGTGCATAGAAGAGTGTTAATTAAGTAATAAAACTCTTAGCAGAACTTAATAATCAAGGCATATACTATATGATGTTTTAGTAAAGGCTATAAACAATATAGTCTAAATTTTATCTATCTTCTTAGCTTTGACAACAGGGTTGGCTTTTGCTATAGCAGCCCTAGCAGCAGCCCGATAATCATAGCTGCAGTTGTGTTTATCAGAGTACCTATGAACTGCACAAAAAATATTTCCACACTTACATTTGATTCCTATTATACCAACACTCTTCTTGCAAGCGCGGCACCTAGTTGGACTGCTTTCCTTTGCCTTTTCCTCCTCATCCTTCTTGTTCGACATTTTTGCTTTGTTTCAACTCGATCTAAAAAGGATTGTTTTGCGTCTTGCGTGCGTGTGATTATATATTGTCTTTTAAAGGGTTCTCAAATGGTGGTTTTCCTCGTAATTCAATGATTGGCACGCATTATGATTATGATGATCCTATGAAAAGTTTTTAATTGGATGCATGAGTATGCAATGTCCTTGTTTACATGCGTAAGAGCATTCACATCAGTGTATTTAAAATCATGTAAAATAGAAAAAAAAGTTGTTTTTACACATTTTGGCTCAAAATTAGACTCCATCAGTCCCTCTAAAAATAGCTAAAATCGTGTATATCTATACACGAGCTACAGTAACCGTGTAAATTTACACGGCTACTGTAGCTCATGTATAGATTAGTTTATTAATTTTTTTTTCGCTCCCTTTTTTCTCTCTCTTCTCCGGGCTCAACAACCTCACCACTTCTCATCTTTTTCTTTTTCCTCAGATACACACAAACACTCTCTCACACACAAACACATCCACACACAGCTCTGATCAACACAGATTCACTTGCTAAAAAAAAAAAAAACACGAGATACACAAACACACCCACACAGAAGCAAACCCACACAGACAAACAACAAAGATGCTGATCGGAGCTTGACTGGAACGATCGGAGCTCGTTGATGGAGCGGCGCGTAGATCGGAGATGTGGCGTTGGTGGATCAGAGCGGAGATCGGAGTGGAGCGTAGATCGGAGCGGAGATCGGAGAACTGGCGTTTGGTGGATCGGAGCGGAGATCGGAGCTGACCGTGAATCGGAGCGGATATCGGAGATATGGGTTTGCTGGATCGGAGCGGAGATATAGCGTTTGGTGGATCGGAGCGGATCGGATCGGATCGGATCGGATCGGAGCGAAGCGGAGTGGAGCGGAGCGGATCGGAGCGAAGCTGAGCGGAGCGGCGCGGCGTTTGGTGGATCGGAGCGGATCGGAGCGAAGCGGAGTGGAGCGGAGCAGATCGGAGCGGAGTGGAGCGGATCGGAGCGAAGCTGAGCGGAGCGGAGTGGCGCGGCGTTTGGTGGATCGGATCGGCTCGGAGCGAAGCTGAGCGGAGCGGAGCGGCGCGGCGAGGAGATATGGCTTTTTGCGATTCGGGAGGAAGGCCAGAGAGATGGAGAGAGGGAGAGAGAGAGACAGTGAGAGAGTGAGAAATCAGAAAATGGGTTTGGAGAGAGAGAGGGCGCGTATTTAAGTGAGTGGTTGGTGAGAAATAATAAAAAATAGAGTATAATGTATATTTTATTGGAATAACGTGTAAAATAAATGAATTGATGTAGGTGTTTTGTAAAAGTAGATGTGTAAAATAGAAAAAGTAGGTTTTTAATGTAAAAATAGATGTGTAAAATACACATGCTGATGTGAATGCTCTAAGATTTTCTGCGACATGACATGATTTAATAAATAAATAAATAAATATATATATATATATATATATATTATATGTTACATTTATTGCCTTCACTACTACATGCACTTGTGCATGCTGGGCTAGTTGTTAGAGTGACTTCAGATTAATATTTTCGAAATTATTTTAAAAGTATTTATTATGAGTAAATGTCATAAGTTGAAACTCTAAAAAAAAAAAAAATTATAAAGGTTTTGGCTTTGTGCTAGTAGGGGAGCAGTCTTTGCTTCCACATTCCAACTGCTCTATGTTTATGATGGATTGCTAAGTGATGGGTACCAATTTACTATATAGAATAATCATAGGGAGAGCCAGCTCTTCCAATTTGATTCTTAAGTATGCGAGAGTTGCTTAACTCACAATATTTTTACAACAAATCTTAGATGGTATTTTGTTACTGGTTCTAATTTAAACATATTACTGAAATTAATTTTTGCTTACCATTAACTATGAACAACAACATGCCACTTAAAATTTGTTGTGAAAATGTTGTGGACATAACATTTCTCTCATTTACAACAATTCTTTGAATGTTACAAATCAACTTGGAGTAGAATTCCCAAAAGTCTAGGGACACACATTTGGGTACACACTTTACTATAACTTGTTTAGGTGTCAACGAATTATCTTGTTTGAGTGTCAACTAATGATTAGAGTACTCTAAGTGGTGAACCCATGTGTAAAAATGTAATTCAATCATTAATTGACACTCAAGCGGATTGGGATATGGTTTGGATTGCACAAAAAATTCGGGCTTTTGTGATATGGTTTGGACTTTGGATTACACTTAATCTATTAGAATTCAAAATTCAAATCTAAATCTAGAGATTTTTATGGAGATAATATCTAACTAACCCTAACAAAAGCCTAAATTTTCTATCAGACTATCTTAGGATCCAGCAACCAAATCTCTACTTTCCTATTAATTACTTTAGATATGATGCATCACTGATCCAATCCCTACCATCTAGTGTCTACCTATCCTTAAATTAACCAAAAAAAAAAATCATCTTATGGTACATTCTGTAAAATTTCATTTTATTTTTATTTTTTATTCATTCAAGTCGAGTTATATTTTTGTCCAACTTTATTTTTAAGCAAAAGAAGCCAATACAAAATTAAAAATAAGCTATTCTAAACGCTCGCATCAATGCATTTTAAAACAACACTAAAGATCCTTTTAGTTCTCATAAAAATAAAAGACATCAATCTATCATGGACCTTTGAATATCTGAAAAGTACAACATGATCAGGAATGAGGTACATCTTCATGTTTTTCAAACAAAGATGTAAATATTCATGCGTAGCAACAAAAGAAGAATCAATTGTTCTCATCTTTGTTGTTTGACAACTGAGAAGTTATTGTTCATCAGAATAAGCTTCACTCCACTATTTGTTGGCTGAACTATAGGGATTTCTACCAGTTTGATTTACTTAAGAGTTAAGACAATATTTCGTTGACATAGTTATAAAGATAAGGTGGTATGGTTAGGTTATATAGATAATGTAGCCGTAAAAGGAGTTATACATCAAATGGAACAGATCAAAACTGTTTCCCTGTGTGTTTAGGTTAATTAAATTATAAGAATATTGTAATTACACCCTAATTTAATGTTAATTTGCAATATCAAAATTAACAGTTTAGTGGGTAATTAGTTATCTGCCTTAAATTATATCTGCCTTAGCGAGTAGGGCACATTTGTTGAACATAGTACAATTACCAAGCGGTTGCTAAGTAGTAAGTACCAAGCAGAGAGGCTTGTTTGGTGTGATGATAGTGCAATATGGCTATAGGATGGTAAGTAGTAGGCCCTAAAAGGCAAATTCCCAAAGTTTGCAACAAGTTATAAAAGGGTTGGTAACTGTCATTGAATATTATTTATTGCATTTTACCTTGAAAATGTTGGGGTTATCAACAACAATTTATGAAGGAATATAGAGGGTTTGTTGTGTTAGGGAAAGGAATGTATTTTCTTGTATTTTGAGTAATGTATTGTAGCATTGTGACTTTGAGTGAGTATTTTGTGTTAAGTGAATAGGAATTTGTTCTTGTTTGTACTTTTTTGGGAAATTAATAAAAATTGGGAAACTTCTCTTGTAAACTTCCCAAGGTTGTTCTATGTTCCTTTGTATAATTTTAGTGTCCGGTTAAAATTAATGAAAAATTTAGTATTATTACATGTTAGAGCATCGTATTATCATATACTATATGATAAAATTTGGACTTAAGAGCTGTGGTTGTGCTAAGTGAATATGTCAAGTGGTTGCACCAAATTGCATTAATTTTTTTTAAATATGAACCGTAACTTAATTTTTTTAATCAATTTTTCCTTTACTACTTTATCAATTTTTGTTGAATAGACATAAAATCATAATTGTTGGTATCAAATTTCACTTTTGTGAGTTGAAAGTTGAAACATCTTTTGGATTCTAAAAATCACTTCGGTCCCAGTTTGGGCCCCATATGTGTATATCAACATCAAACGTGTAATGGCCTCATGGAAATGTCCTCCTTTTTCTTTTCTTTTTATCTTTTTAACAATTGGACATGACCTTATTTCATGTACACATATTATAGGTGCTTCCATTCCAGCTTCCTAGACATCGAATAGGAATATTTTACGAAATAAAAATAATGTATGGACCTAAAAAAAAAAAAAAAAAACTCGTGGAATTGACGACAGAATTGACTTATGATGATATGGTATTTTACCAACCTTCCTTCCTTAAGAGGGTAATGAAATTACTGATTGTTTTTTACTCTTTTAAGTGATAATATATATATATATATATATATACACCATTAAAAGCACATAGTATAAGATAAAACTAAATATATCTCTCTCTCTCTCTTATTCCATGCCCTAATTGGATTAATAGCATAACCTGAACTACAAGTCTTGTAATCGAATTTGAGAAAATTATTTCTAAACATATTTTTTCGATTTCTACCTTGACCATGATACTCAATTTTACCAAAAATAAAAGAAGTGACAGTATGATTGGAATCATAATAATAAAATATTTGTATGCAATGCAATTGTATCAAAGATATGGGGTCCTTGTAATTTAAAAAAAAAAAAAAAAAAAAGATATGGGATCCTTCATTTGTTTTTTTCCTAAATAAAGTTGAGAGATTATGGTAGAACTAGATCATCTATGATTTGTGTCCCTAAACCCCAAAATTTTCCTGTATTAGGCCAATTGATGATTGACTTATATTTCTAACCTCCCACTCAAATTGTGGTGTAAGATAATGATGATTTTCGGTCAATGTCACTAACACCCCCTATATATATATATATATATTCAAATCTTATAATAAGCCCCTTTAATTAATAAAGAAAAAAACCAATAGTTTCAAAGCAATGAATTAAACTTGTCACTATCTAGAAAAAATTGGGAATCCAAAGGAGCTTTTATTAGAAAGAAAGATCTATCTTCTTTCGTCCCAAAAAAAAAAAAGCATAGAAAATATTTCCAAATAAAAAATAGCCAGTCCTTATTGCCCATTGCCCTTTGCCCTTTGTTCTTTGCCCTCTGTGTAGTGCTATATAGAATAATATCTAAAAAAATGCCTTAATAGTCAAAGGCAAAGGGATCCGGATCCGTTGGATTGCCCAACAGAGTCATAATCGGCGTGTGTGGGTGTCGAGTTTGACTCGTGGTGATTGAGTCCTAATTCCTAAACCAAAACACAATACAACAACTCCTCCACCAATTAGCACCATTTTCGGCAGGGATAGAAAGGGAAACTAAAGGGCAAAAATCGGGGGGTGATTTGGGAATGAAAGATAGCAAAAATACGTGGTCAAGGAACTCTGCTATTGCGTTCATATTATAACACACACAAATACAAAAAATAAAAAGGGAAAGAGAGGAAAGGAAAGGAAAGGAAAGGAGAGAAGGGAAAACGGATCTCTCTCTTGTGCTGTGCGGCGTTGGTTTGGCGTATTGGAAAAGGAAAACAAAAAAAAAAAAAAAAAACAAAAATATTTTGTTTTGTGGAAGGAAATAGCAGAGGAAAGATCCGGAAGGGAAAAGGGCTCTCTCTCTCTAGCTCTCTCTCTCTCACACAAATCACAATTCGATTCCATAGAGGAAGAAGAAGAAGGAAAGGAATAATCTCTCGCTATAAAAGGAAGAAAGGAAAGGAAAAAGAAGAGGAGAATTTTCATACATACAAACAAACAAGCCCTAAGTCTTGTGCGCCTCTCTCTGTCTCTCTCTCTGTCATTGTTGTTGTTGTTGAAGATTGATATTTTGTTTTTCCACGAGTGCCGTTCGGTTGGATTTGGTTGGATTCGGCAAAAGGATCTGTGGTTTTTATTGGTGGTTGATTGTGTTTTCAAGTGGAAGAGTTGGTGATTTTGTATTTTGATTCTTCAGGTAACTGAAACCCTAGCCTTGATTTATAGTATGTGTTTGTTTGTGTGTTTCTATCGTGTTGTTTTGTTGTCTGGATTGCCGGAAAAAAAGGTAACCCTAGTGCCGATGGTGTGGTTTTGTCTTGACGAAGCCGCCGAACGCTGCAAGATCTACCGGACTAGAGAAGAAAGTATTGGATTTTGGAGTTTGAAAACTCGTTGAAGATTTTCTGAAGTCTCTCATATGGAGGATTTTAGGGTTTGCCTCTAGATCTATCTAGGGCCCTTTTTTTGCGAGTGGACGACCTACAATCTCTGCGGCGTCGTTTAATGTGTCATCTATATCTTGCACTCTCTCTCACAGCCGTTGGATTTTGAAAAACGTTGATGATGAAATCCAAATCAAATCAAATCAAATCAAATCAACGCTGATTGATTGTTGTAGTATGGAGTAGTTTTAATAGGGTTTTTGTGGGTCATAAATCAAACACCCCATTGATCTGATTAGATCTGCACGATTCTCTTCTCATTGAGCTTCAATTGATTCATTGATTTTCATGAAATTTATGTTAAAATTTTGTTTGAGAAATTTTCGACCTCGACTTCAGTGGTAGTAATGAGGCCGCCGCTACCGCCACCGCCACGATCCAGGGTTGCTTGATCAAAAGATGGAGTATTTGGTTTTAGTCCCTGGATGGTAGGCTAAAAAAATCAAATAGGGTTATTGTTTTTATTATGCATCTAGCAATTTTGATACGAATTGAGAGAGAGAGATAGAGCCCCTCTTTGTGTTTGTCACAATGTTCAGCTCTGTCTCTATCTGGTTGGTTGTGAATCAAGGAATTGTTATTCTAAAACTATGTCTATGCTACCTGCTGGTCTTTCTCAGATTCAGCAATTAATCGGATAGGAAATTTGTTGATAATGAAAGAGAAGTTTCTTTCAGGACATGGGTGTTTGCCCCTGTGTCTATGTTACTTGAAATTTGTGTATGGTCTCTTCATTGTTCATTCTGTAGAACCCATTGTCCCAAATTGCAACAGTTGGCTGTGGCGAAAGCCAAAGTCTGCAGTTAAGGCGGCCATTATTGTGGAGTCTTGTTATCAAATTAATGTGCTCATTAGTGAACAATTTTTCTTGGACTGTTTTAAGTGTTTTAATATAAAATTTCTACACTATTTTGGTGCTGGGCGTGGTGCTGACCTAAGCCTTGGATGTTTCACAGGCTGGTAGTCTGAGAAGCTTCTGGACTTTCTCCATCTCTGATTAGTCAACAATGAGTGCTCCCTTCTAATGGTGGGCATTAAGGATCCTTTTTTGTCATTGCATCGTGACACATTGTCATTCAGATATAAATAGCGAAACTTTATATGGATTTACAATGATTGTGGATGTGTTTAAGGGTTTTCAACACATATATGGATGAATCTTGTTTTGCCTTGCAGATTAGCTTGTGTTCCTGCACTGGGGTGTCTGCCTCTACTCTTGAGATAAGCAAGAAACAAGGCGCGACGGCATCCTGTAAAGCCTGCGGCGGAAAGCCTTTGGTTAATGGGAGGGTGCCATCAACCAGTAGCATGCCGGGTGCTGTTGGTTTGGAACTTACTAGGTTTGTCAACTCTGATTTGACTTGGACAAATATTACGAAAGGAAATAGGAGTTCATCAAGGCGTGCTAGGAAATCACTGACAAGAAGCTTGAGAAATATTCCAGAGCTAGTCAATAAGGACCCCAAAGCTGTGGACATGCCTGTTTCTGAATCTGAGAAGGTGAGCCTGACAAGCTAATCTGTTTGTTTTTCTTACATTCTTTCAGCAATTTATTATCAGCAGAAATACCCATGTGATAAGAAGTGATAATATCTTTTCCTGATCTATTTGGCAGCTTGGTGTAAGTGTTCTTGGGTGCCGCTTCAGTGAAAAGGTAGAACATGTACCAATCAAGAAAAGGAGATTTATGTTTAGATCGCCATCTCCGCCGCCTAGAGTCCCTTCTCCACATTCTGAGGAGAATGGACTGCTCTTGAAGTGTAAAAATGATTTGCGTGAGGAGCTTCATCCCAATCCATTGGTCAAATCTCGATCTGTTGCAATTAAAGCTGCTAATTCCATGAATGATTTGGGTCAAATAGTTGATACCGAAATTGATATTGGTGCAAAGAACCTGGTCAGGGCAAGCGATAAACCTGATGAAGCTGAAGATTTCTCTGGTATCTCAATACTTGCAGCTGCTGCCTGTAGTAACAGTTTTGGAGGAGATGATGGCCATGTTGAGGAGGGTTCAGGAATGGAAGAATCTTTTGTGTGTGAGGGTGCTTTTGAAGATTTTAAGAATAGTGAATCATGTTCTTTGTCAAAGGGAATTTCCAAGGAAGACCAAAGTTCTGCTGAAATTTCTAAAGAAGGAAGTGGTTCTTGTACTTCCATCATGCCTGCTGAAGAACTAGCTGCCTCCTCAAGAACTGCCAATTCATCCTCAAATTCTCTGCCTCAAAGACATACAGCGGAGGGTACATCCTTGCAGGATCTTTCTATGGCTATGTCAAAGGATCTTTTGAGCAAGAGTGATGAGGGAACGGTTAGAATGCAGGAATCCTCTTCACGAGATGGTAGGTTGCACTGGGATTTAAATACAGTAATGGATGCATGGGAGTGCCCTTTTGATGGTCAGAATTCTGGTTCTCAGACTGATGTTGCTGTTGGCGTCTCTGATTATGGGAAAAGTACTTGTAGTGATAGGACTGGGAACTCTGAAGACAAGAAAATTGGAAGCATTAAATGTGATGCTGAAAAGGAAACACTGTCAATTAATTCAAGAGATATGGTACATGAAACAGAAAAATTAAATGTAGAGGAGCATAAATTGGATCAGTGCACTGATACTGATAGTGCTATTTGCTTGCAGAAAGGGCAACAATCTTCTGAGATTGATTTGGCTCCAACTTTGGTTTCAGTTCATGGAACACAATCCTCTCATAGTTTAGAGGGTGTTAGCCCTAAGTCTGAATCTGTTGACTTGGTTCCAGTTGATGATGCACTTGGGCTGCGAACATCTGCTGATGCAGATAGGAATGCTTTAGCCCAGTCTGTAACGTCTGGCTCTTCAGTAAGTAGTGAAACTTTACCTTTGCATCAGGTTGGCTGCTTGGATCTTTGTTCAGGGTTCACTCATACTAGACCAAAACATTGTACAAGCACATTTGTATCTGAAGATAACAGCAATGCAGCTTCTGTTGATATTACTAGTATGAAGAGTGTAGATGACAACACTGCTGGATTTCAGACAGGTGAAATTATTTCCCCTGGTACTAAGGTTGATCTGCAGGAGCCCATAGCTTTGCCTTGTAATTCTACCTGTGAGAATGAGAATGTTAATGATGTAGACGCTGAGGGTTCTGAAGGAGCTTCCATTCTTGATAGTAGGATTGCACCGACCAATGTAGTTGGCTTGGAGGCTGGTCAATTACAAGAATCTGGGTCTCTTGATAATGCAACGAAAATTTCTGCTGTGAACTCCGATGAAGTGGGTCCTTCTCAATCTCCTGACATTTGTGTAGAGTTGCCCGCCTCTGCTGTACTGGTTGGAGGTCAATCTGCAGGGATTGTGGATGTTAACATGCAACAAGGCAAAGTTTCTGTTGAAGATAATACTGAAACTGGTTCTCAAATGCATCTCGATAATGGGGAACCCAAGTCCTCTGAAAAAAGTGTGGCAGTATTACACACTCCATCTGGTTATTCTGATGATCTTGTTAATGTTTCTGATAAGGTGGCTCCAGAAGAACCTTTGGACAACAATTATGTTTCTGACGTATGTCATGATGATGGGCATTTAGCTGGAATTGAAAAAACAAGTGAACTAGACATGGATTATGATTCCCAGTATGAAGATGGGGAGGTTAGGGAATCCATTTCGCATACTTGGGAAGATTATGATGGTGAAGATGTAGAAGTTGAACATGTGGACTATGGGTCTGACAACACTAACTCCTTGAGCTGTGAAGGTGATCAAGTTATGAAGAACACCCTGGAATCAAGCTTTCAACCTCATCCTAGTGTCTCATTATTGACAGAAGTTACTAAGGCAGTATCTGGAAAGGAAAGTACAGTCAAAACTACCATACCTTATTTGCGAGGACAGTTTGCAGGGAAAGATGCAAGCAATGTTGTTGGGACAAGTGACAGTATGGACAACAATCCTGGTGTAAGTACCAGCAAGGTGACCAGAATTGATGAGACTGATGCAAGGGGAGATGATACGAGGAAAGCAATCCAATCAGCTAGTATAAACTTCAAAGTGTCTGCATGGGAGCAGTCGGAGTGTCATAAAAATTTTTCAGATACAGAGACTGGACTTAGAGATGGCAGCAGCTGGAAGAAAATTGATGGTGGTTGTGGTGATGGATTTGATGCTGAGGATACTGAGGCAAGGATGGCTGAATCTGGAGTGTTTAAGAGGGATCTGCGGTCGCGCATTGAAGTACGACCATCACGTGATTTACTTTTTGGAAAAGATAGGCTATCTTTGCAAGGAAGCAGGTATCTGTGACTTTTTACTTTCATTTTAGCTTGGTACTCCATTTAGATTAGCTGGTATAGATTGATTTTTTTTTTTTTTGCTAATTTATTTATTTATTTATTATTTCCCAGATTCAGTGATGCTGATGGTTTAACTCCTAGATTTGAAAGGGAATCTGGATCTGCTGAATTCTTTGGTAGGGGTAGATACTCTCGGCATGCTTACAATAGAGATCTGGGAGGTGACCGTTGGGTTGATCCTTCAGAAAGCTATAGGGGCCAAAAACGTCATCATTCTCCTAATTATCATGCTACAATGAATTTCCGTCATGTTGTGTCAGAAAATGGTTCGCATCGGTCTCTAAGAAGTCGTTCACCAGTGGGAAGGGATGAGGCTTTTGGTATGCGTGTGGACGTCAGACCAGCTAGAGAGATCAGCCCATATAGACGCATGACTCTTGGCAGGGGCAGGTCTGTAAGATATGGTCCTCAAGTTGATGGGAGGGGACCTAGGGGGAGATATGGGCCACTACCTGGTAATTTCCGTGATTCTTCTTTTAACCATTCACATCCTCCAACCAGGAGAGAGAGAAGCTTTTCTCCTATTGAAAGAAGAGGGAATACTCATGCGCATCAATTTTGCACAAAATCTCCATCAAGATCCAGAACTCGGTCTCCTATTTCTGGTAATTCAGGTTTCAGACAGAGAAGTAAATCCCCTAATTTCAGATCTGAGATCAGGATGCAGAGACAGCGGTCACCTTACCAGCGGCCTGGCTTTTTGTCAGATCATGTGGTAGGATTTAGGTCAATGCGAAGGGGTCGTGGTTCCCCACCTCATAACTCAAGATGGATTGGAGATAGGAGGGAAGGAGTCGGTCATTTCAGGGAGCATGGATACAATCAACGTACTTCCGTTATAGATAGGAGATTTGATCAACATGACAGGTTTGAATTGGTGGATGCCCCGCGGAGCTACAGACCTTTGTATTCTGGAAGATTGTCAGATATGGATGGAGTTGGTAGAGGCAGCCTAAGGTATGGTGGCAACAATGATGAGAGAAGGAAACATGTTTATAAATATCGGTCAGGTAATGTTGGAGTACGTAATGATATGGATGAACCTATTAAGCGGATTCGTTATGTTGAAGGTTTTGTGGCGGCACGTAATTCTCGTTATCAGGATAATGATGATTTCCACAGCCGAGGGAATCCTAAGGATTTCAACAGGGGGGGCATTGACAGCCGAATAGGGGACATACCTAGAAGATCTGGAGAAGGAGGCCCATATGAATACCAACGAGAAGGGAAATATGATGTAAAATCAAATCCTTCTGCAATGTGGGAAGGAGAAGAGGATTCATCTCCTAGGAAAAGACCTTCGTAACCTTAGTACCCAGTGCCTTTTTTTTTTCTTTTTTTTTCTTTTTCCATCACATTGGGTGCGTCTGCAGGTAGACAGAAATATGTTGGACCTGATGAAATTTTTTCATTTTCAGCAGGAAAGCATCCAAACCCTGCAGTTCTCCTTGTATTCCAGCACTTGTTGGATTTGCATTCTCTCATTTGTTTTTCTTTTTGAATTTTAGGTGAGGTCTAGTGGTTGCTTCTCATTTTTGACTTTCCATTTTAAATATATGTTTTCTTGTGGCCAATTCTGGTCGATGTAGCCTCTTTTGTTGGCCGTTGAAATATATTAATTAAATCAATGAAAAGTTTCATTTTTTTTTTTTTTTTGGTTATCGTTTTCTTCAAGTGAATTTGATTTTGGTTTTATTTACGAGTTATCCCTGTTTTTGCCAAAAAATTAGAACAATATGTTCAAAAACCGGTATTTGCCTATTATAACCATCAAGTCTCGTGTTCAAGGCCATGTTATTGCATAGTAGCATCAAACCTCTGAATTCCGTCTGTAAGGAAGATTTGAGTTTTACATTATGGTCATGCTATACTGGTGCCTTTTTCTTTAGGCAAGGAAGGATTGAAATTTGTAAATTCTCATTGGACAAGGCTCATGTAGTCATAATTGTAGAAGCAAATGCTGGTAAGTGTCATTCTTTTGCCTGGTTTTGCTGGTTTGGTTAATTTCTGAGAACTTTATGTGAATTAATGTTTCTTGAATGACACTTCAATGCTGGTGAAGCTATACAACCCCTCTTCTTTTTATTAAATAGATTACTTACCTGTTTTACTTTGTATAATGTTTACAATAGGTTGGTAGATCTAATCTTTTCTGATTGTTATTGCAATGCACTGAATCATTTTGTAGGAGACATCAGAATATCATCTTGGATCCTGTTAGTAGGGTGAAATAGAAGAATGCAAATTACGGTTTCACTTGACGGTTTACATGTTTATGCTTGCCTCTCGTCATATGAACCTATTAGAGTAGCCAAAAGTAAACATGATTTAATGTACTTGAGCGGGGAATCATTCTTGGAAGTTTCAATTCAGGGACTTAATCTCTATGTTGTTTAGTCTACCACTTGCTGGTATGGTCATTGATGCCACAGGAGCAGGTTATAATTATCAAAACACTAATCAAAGACACAAGGACTTGATAAACTTCACAATTTTCTGAGCTAATGCTGTATAGGGGGAAAGAATAGAGAACAGTAGTTTTCTGGTTTCCACACAAGACCATTGAGGAGATTCCCTCTTTTACATTGAGGTAGTGATTTAACTGAAAACCTAGTCAGCTATGCTTATCTAGTTTATGTTATAACGATGTTGAGCTCCTGCTTTCATTTTCTTGTGACGTGCTAGTAATTTTGTTACTGTACCGTAACTCAGGTCTTGCAGGCCTCATCAGCGAAGTGGGTGAAGAAGGAATTCATCATTGGGCAATCGTAGTTTAGTTCACCTGGTCTGGCAATTTTTTGCCTTATCAAAAGCCAACAAAAACCAAGGTTAGCCAAAATAGCTATAATAACCTGTAACATCTAGGATTTTATCACCAGTCAAGAATTTGGGAATGTGAAGATATGACTAGTTTTTACCATTCCTGATCCATTAGCATATCATCTGATAATCCAAAGTCTCTTAGCTCTTCTTCAGAATGATGTACTAATAAGCTGTACCTATAGATAATAGGAGATATATAGCAACTGCTAAAGATATATGGAATTTGTAGTATGTAAACATAGTTTAATTTGTTGACATGGCAAAAGGGATTACCTTCCACCATAGCCTTGTTCCATAACAATTATTTTTCCATTGCCCAAATTATTTAGCTGCTCAAATTGCTCTACTGTCCATTTGTACCATCTCATTAGAAATACTCGAAGTGTTAGACCATGGGAGACTATCACTAAGTTCATGCCTGGATTTCGGTCGCCAGGTGGCTGAAAGCGTCCAATATCAATATCTGATCTCAGTGTTTCTCTGAACCCTGTTGCACTGATACAGATAATGAAACCTTTTCTTGTAATGTGACAAGACGATGATTGTCAAGTAACAAAATTACCTGTTATTCTATCATAAACATCAGCTGATGATTGTCAAGTAACAAAATTACCTGTTATTCTATCATAAACATCAGCTGCGGACTCGCCATTGGGAAAGCGGTAAAAGAAACGGCCATAAAGCATGCGGATAGCTTTCTCATGTCGCATCTTCTCTCTATCCTGAAAATTGCCTATCATGGATAAGCGCAAGTGAAACATCAATTACAAGAAATTTCTTTTTGAATTGAAAAAATTACAGTTAGAAAGTAAGTTTATGATTGAATTGGTAATACATGTTTGAAAATCAAAGTATACTTTCAAGAGTTTTAAAGAAGGTTTGAAAACATGGTGTTATATCTTTGCTTTAGATGATATGATTAGATACCAAAATCTTGTTCTCTTAGGCGAGGCTCTTCTCTCATGCCAGCAATTCTAGTGCGCTCAAATCCACGAGCTAGGCCCTTTAAAGTTTCGAGTGTTCTTCTATAGGGAGACACATAGAAGTAGACCTTCCAATTTTCTATTTTGTCTCGCTCAATCATCTCTCTAATTTCTAACCCACATTCCTCAGCTTCAGCCATTCCTTTCTCTGTCAGTGCAATCTTTGGATCAGCAATTCGTGTGTAAGCAGTCTCATCAAGATTCCCTTCACTCTGTCCATGTCTGACCAGGATTATCCGGCGAGGCCTAGGAGGTCGAACAGTAGCAGAAGCTGAACTACGAAGAGCATTCTTCTCAGGAAAAGCAGCCAACCCATTATTGGACAGCTTAACAGTCTCCCTTTGGTTCTCACAGCATTTGATGGAGTTGGAAGTAAAAGTTTTTGGTTGCAAGATTGGTAGTGCTGAGGCTGAGGGTAGAGTGTGAGAAAGAGTGGCCATAGCTTGAGAGCCAGTCAAAAAGATAAGTGGACCGAGTGTGGGAGAAAGATTGGCCATAACTTGAGAACCAGCCAAAAATGATAACAAAGTAGCAGATGAAGAAGTCTAGTCGAGTCATCTAGTGTGCAAAGCTCAACTGTAAATGTTATAGACATTTCTTTGGCATGTTTCAGTTTCGTTCACTTTGGAAAAAGACGGTGATCGGTAAAAACGTGCTTCTTGATGCTAAAGTGGCCCTACCCACTCTCAAGTCTCAAGTCATAGAAAATACCTTCCAATTTCCTTGCCGGAACTTTGTGCTCTCCCATAATTTTCAGGAATTAACTTTATTTGATGGTTGTGGATGTGTGGTGCAAATTGAAAGGGGACCATTTCAAGCTTTATTAGGTTCATAAATTCTTGACTAAAAACAAAAGTAATTGACATTATCAAGGAAATGAAGTTAGGTGCATTTAATTAACCAACATTTTCTCCTATGGCTTAAATAGTCGAGTAGGGAACCAATGTCTTTCTGGGTCCCAAATATTTTTGTCTATTAGAATGAGGAATCTCTCTCAAGTATGATGGGAATTGATGATCTAATGTAGTCCGCGAATTTCAATACGCGTGGCTATGGTGTGTTGATCTGTTCATTGGTCTTATAAATATGGTCCATAAGTTAATTGGGCCTGTTATACTGGTTTTCATGATAAGCCTTTTGTTTACAGCTCAAGTTGCAAGAGAGTAGTGGTCCATACAATGGCAGGCCATAGTTTGCCTATCCAATGCATAGTGTGGGACTTGAAAGATTTTGAATAAGCCTGGCCCACACTCATGAAACTCAGAATTCCAACTTTATACCTTACCAGTTCGAATTCTAAGAGCCTTCTAACTTAGTAAGTAGCTTTGCCTCATTCTTTTTATGAGGAAAATTTGTGCTCCAATAAAGAGGTCATTAACCTTCCATCAATCTTTAAAAAAAAAAAAAAAAAAAAAAAATTTTATGAGGAAAATTTGTGCTCCAATAAAGAGGTCATTAACCTTCCATCAATCTTTAAAAAAAAAAAAAAAAAAAAAAGCAAATGAATATTGCTATCTGTATTTGCCTAAGAAGTCAGCCCTTCAAAGTAGTTTTAACTTTCTTAATTTCTTGAATTTCTTAGAATGATGTTTTGTTGGTGCTTTATCATCTACAGAAACTGATTCCCTAGTCAACAGATACATACTACATCTTTAGGAGACCATGTTTTCCAAATTCTTGAAAGAAAACTGAAATATGTCCCGAAATTGAATATTCCTTTGGCAATAAAATCACCTAGAGTCATGTTACAATATATTGAATTCATGCTTTTATAACTTAAGATGTAAGGGGAAAAAATTATATGTTTTCTTTTATTTTGTATTATGACCAGCCTATAGTGAAGGTTTGGCTCATCATCCTTTGGAGAGGCCTTGGAGAATCAAGAACTGTTTGGCTTCTATTAATTCTACCACTCTTTCTTTCTCTAGTTGTTCATTTTGCTGGATATGTAGAGAGGCCAATAGAGCAGCACATGCTCTGGCACAGTGGTCTCTGCATAATTTTGTTTTGGGGTATTTTGATCCTCTTAGAGGTCCCCAGCCTTTTGTTAATGCTATTTTTCAGGACCAGATGGGTGTTCTTCCTGTTGTGTTTAGTTCCTGACTTATTCTGCTTCTAATAAAGATTTGGTATTTATCTAACAAAACAAAACCAACCTATTGGGAAGGTTGCAGAGAAAGATCGCAAATTGCTTTGATAGGCAAAAGTTGATTAAAATGGGAGGTCTTAGTGTGATTTATAACAAAGTTTATGGTTACAACAAAATCCTACAATATTTTTACAATAATCATGTTTTATGTTGTGGTTGGTTTTTTTTTTTTTTTTTTTTTTTTTTTTTAGCTTGTGGTGAGTTAACATTTTATCTTATTGTGAAAATATTGTGAGATTTTCATGTTGTGGTCATAGAAAGAACATTTCATTTAGGGTCAACCAGAAGCGTCCAATAAAGCTTTTTTTAACAACTAAATGGATGGTCTTTGACAATGAGATTTTTCAATTATTTGGAGGTATATGCATATAGGAAGCAAGTGAGGACAATGATTGAGTATTTACTATTTTAGTACTTTGGACATAATATTGATGCAAACTCCTAGAGAAGAGAGAGAACTCAAAACAAATGGTCCTTGAGATTTAAGGAGTTTTTTTTTAGTGGCATTGGCTTAGGGACGGAAATTCATCTGGGCTAAAGGGGGCATCCCCCAAAATTTTTTAAGAACTTTTACTACCTATATTTATTATTTAACAATATGAATATTTTTAGGAGTTAGGTCCCTCAATAAATATAAATTGACTCCCCTAAAAATAAAGTAGCCCTCGAAAAAACTTTTAAAAAGAGAGTGGTGTCTAATTAAAATGCTAAAAAAATACTTAGACTACAAATATATTTATATAAATTTTATTAAAATAATACTCAAATTCATTGTTATTGTGAAATTGAATAACACATGACAATTCTTTAAGGGCACGTTTGGTAGACTGTAATAAATACTGTAATGTAATAGATATTCGTATGGCATAATTATTCGGTTGTTTAGTTATGTTTTTATTACAATAAATAGTTATTCCATATGAATAGCTATTTTTCAAAATGATGAATAACTATTCATTATCAAAAGTATTGAATATCTATTCCTTCACCTTATGTAATAACATTTTTAAAAATTTTCCTAAAAAACCATTAGCTGCCACATCTTCAAAATGAAAAAAAAATAAATTTTCTATGTTGTTAATTATTAGCTCTATTTTGAACACCCTAAATAAGTGTATTTTAGGAAATTTGACTTAAAAATGATTTAACTACTATTAGTATTTATACTATACTAAATTGTGGATGCATATTCAGGATTCTATTCTTAAATGGTTACTAAACTAATTAATAGTAATACTTATTACATTCCAACTTAATATATTCCTTGTAATAATTATTCCTATTCTCATGTAATAATCATTATCATGTACCAAACATGCCCTAAGTGTCTTTGTACAATTATATTTAGTGCATGTGGCTAAAGAAAATTCATCATTAAAATCCAAAAACAAATTGTCTATTGGATAGACTTTCTTCTCAAAGGTTTTTTCAAACATCAATTTCTATTTTTAGTTGTTCAGTGACAATATCATCATTTTCGGCCCCTCCTTTGACCTTGGAAAAGTTATCCCCCTCTCTAATAGTTATATATGCAATTAAAATGTATTTTATCCTATATACAAGAATGTATAAAGTTATAGAATTTACCAATTGGTTATTGGTATTAATAATTAAATTTTGTATAGGGAATTTATGTTTTATTATATGTGTTCGATATACTTAGTTTTTGTAATTTTTTTAAATACTCACATTTTTTTTCTACAAATTATTATTACCTTTCTTATATTTTAGTGTGCAGACTCAAAAAGAAAAGCCCAAACTCACTTAGAATAGTGATGCCTAGTCTTTCAAGCTAAGTCCAAAACAATGAATTTGTTAAGAGAGTGAGCTTCAGAGTCAACTATAGTGCAAAGAAGATTACAAGCCTAAGTCTAATGGAACTAGAGTAATTACTAGGCTTGGAAAGGACAACAATTTAGTAAAAATTCATCCTCAGGCGGGTTCGAGGATAGGTTTCTTATTGATAGACAAAGATGATATTTCTTTTACAGAATCCTCTTTAGTTTTCACACTTGATACTTTTTTCTTGGATATTATTCATCCCTTCTTTCTAGGGGTTTCTTTCCTTATATAACCCATTTTCCTGCATCTCAGCCTTTCATCTGTACGTTTCAGGGGAACTCTCTGAATGCTTATACCATCAAGACCATTTTGAAGGTAGTAAAAAGAGTTGTGAGCTGTGAAATCACTGTTTAGAGGTCATTTTCTCATTAATGCAACTAATTAAGTTGGTGTAGAGCATTGAATGTAGGGATGCAATAGCTCATTTCCTCATTGCATGTCTTGTACCTTTCTTTGCCATCTACTCCCTTATCCTTGAGTTTTTTGGGGATGTTGGTTGCCATTTGGCTCTTTAATTCTCCTCAAGTGGGTGTCATAGTGGTTGGACCGTAAAAACCGAAAATCGAGATGAAAACCAGTTTTTTAAGCATAAAGAACCAGGCATATGTGGCAATTTTGTGAACCCCTAAAACCGGGGCTGGACCGCACGAACCGGTGGCAAGAACTGTGTGGTCCAACCCCTTAGCAATTTTTTTTTAAAATTTTTTTTATAAAAACAACTTAACACAATTTTATTCTACTTAATTAAATTATCCATCTCTTACAAGGAATAAAAAAAAATTATAATTAAAATCCTTCAAAGATATTCAACTTTACTTCAAAAATTAATCATAAATTTTAATGTTTTCATGGTTATTATTTTATTTTATTAACTTTCTTATTTAATTATTAAATATATGCTTGAAAATCATTAAATTTCTTTCACATATATAGATATATTATTCAATTTTGCTAGTTTTATAAATTTAATATTTTTATTTAGGCTTTAATTAATTATTAAATTAATTATGACGTCATCACAGTTCGAACCTAGTTCGACCTCAAAAACCTTAAATTTCTTCCTTTTACGGTTCAATGAACGATCCGGGTTTGAAAACCTTGGTAGGCGTAGTCCTTTGAATCTGTTTGCCTTTATTTGGTTGGATTGGCAGATTTATCCTCGGATTGGGCTCCTCGGCCCTCCCACATCTAGTATTTTGTTGATCTTTGTGACATAAAATAGTGCAAAGCCTTATAAGGTTTGTGATTTGAGTTTTATATAATAGCATTGTGATGCAATAGCTCGTTCCCCAAAGAATAATTCTTGATTCCTAACTTGAGAGCTGGACTGTAATAAAAGTTAAAACTCAAAAAGATAAATAAGAATATAAACGTTAATATTATCTTCATTTTTCTAGCCATTTTATTTTTGGTGCTTGTGTGTGTTTGTTACATGAATATGAAGCCCTAAATTATTCTTGGGAATGAATGGAATACGCGATGAAAATTGACGGTTCTTTGTTTTACCACCAAACTACAACTTGCATTATTATCTTTCCCTAACTCTTTCCTCTTATAGAACCACCAAACCAAGATCCTTGGGTCAAGGTAGCCCATTTAGTTAGAAAAATTAGTTCACACTATTACATAATCATATGCCCACAAAACAATAGTTTTCATGGGATTTGTCTCGTATAGAAATGGGTTTTCTTGACTATCCAATGAAAATGCAATCAAGGCCTCTAAGAAACTTCTTGTAATTGACAACACAAAAAGATTATTCTATTTGAAGTATACGTGCAAGTTTAATTAACTTGTTATTTAAAAGAAGAGCTCGAGCAATTCATTGTTGAAGAAACAATTCCAATGTCAGACAAAGAAACCTAGGCTTTTAGTTCTGTTGGTTTTTGTCATTTGCATTGACTTTAGTCCCGTCGGTGACTCAGCTTTCGTGCAAGCGGAGGAAATTAATTAAATAAAAGGGGATAGATAGATAGATATCTTGCAATTTTGGGAACATTACTTAAATCTTTGCCCCTTGGATTGTTTGATTAATTGGTGGCATATGGATTATCTCTATAATTCAATTGAATTATTCACTATATTTTCATCGTATGATTCACGTTCAAAGTATCAATTCATGTTTCCAACAATTAAAGAAATTCATGTCGCCAGAAAAGTCGTCAAAGAAAAGTGGGTGATGAAATAACAAAAGATATGAATTAACTTCATTTTAATTGGTGGGTTTCTAATTGAGTCAACTAATAAAAATTTTGGTCATTGAATAAAAAGCCTGGATTTGAATCTTGTTTACATAAATCAGATCATTGATGTCTTAACTCACTAGTAAAAAACAATAATTATGAAGTGGATATCATAAATTCAAATATTTATTATATTTAAAAAAATCGTTTTAGTTGTATAATTTTGATATTTTTATTCTTTCATCTTTGCTATAATCCTTCTAGCCCTAAAAACATAATGGATTAGAGTAATTCGATTTCCATAGTAAAAGTAAACCCAAATGCCCTAAAGCTTTGAAAAAAATCTAATCAAAACGTGCATGATATTATTATTTGTCGCTGCACTAAAACTTGGATGGAATACTTGACTAAGTCACTGAGTTCGGTCATTGCTGAGAGATCTTTTGTCTAGTTCCACATATTAGGTTAAATTTGACGTAGTCCTTGGCTTGGCTTGGAAAACTTTCCCTATAGAAAATTTCCTCACATACTCTGTAACTTCCACACTTATTGTTAAGTTTGGTGTCTAAAGTCCAACCATGCATTTTATTGGTGAACCTTGAGGCTTGATCATTTGTAGAGGTCCAATAGTCCAACCAATACCGTGCATTTTTGGTACGTGGTGACCTTTCCGTCGTGGCTGGTCAAGTTCCCACTCTCGAACTGTTCTGTATATGGGGCCATCCTATTGATGATATACTCATCTAACTCATCTAAGAATCACACAATCGAACTGTTCTTATATATAGGGAGTCCACAAAGTATGCTACTTTTTTTATTTTTCAAAAGAAAATTTTGATTTTTTTTTCTTGTAATCACGAAGTATTTATTTTTGTACTCTTCTGTTAAGGGTGCAACTTAAGAATTATCTTAAGAGAGACTGAAAGAGAAAGAGGATGATTTTATCAAAGAAAAAGAAAAAGAGAGAGATGGATGAATGAAGTTGATAAACATAAATCATTGATCCTGAAAAAGGTATTCTAAAAAGGGGGAAATTATGACAGGCAACCCCCCCCCCAATGGATGAATGAAGTTGATAAACATAAATCATTGATCCTGAAAAAGGTATTCTAAAAAGGGGGAAATTATGACAGGCAACCCCCCCCCCCCCCAACTTCCATAATTATATGCTTTTTATGTATAATAATTAATTACATAGGTAGACAATTTTTTAAGTTTATTTTAAATTGCTCTATATCTTATATTCGTACAATGAATATTTTGTGCATAATAGAAAGATGCGTTTCACATATGAATCTCGTATATTTTATTTGTATTTATGTGAGAGGGATGTATAGTACATTGGATGTAGGAGATAATATCTTCAAACATGAGCGTCTTGCGACAATATGATGGAAATGACATTTCCAAGAATAATTATAATAATTAAAAGTTTTTATTTCCTAGATTAATTATCCGTAATACACATATTTTATAAAATAAAAATTATACTTGTTGATGATTAATTGGTTTATACCCAAAAATTTAAGGTGGTTAGGTGTACTTTTATTAATATTTATGTTTGTTTGACATTTTTAGAAAAATTATTGAAACATATTTTAATAAAATATTAATATACATTAATATATATATATATACACACACTTTTAGGACACCAATCAACAAAAGCCAATTACAATAAGTAAATGTTTCTAGACTTATCCTGCTTGTGTTATGTGAAAACTCAACCTAACTCTAATAATGGAAAAAAAAAAAATCAACTAATGTATTTCTAATTAATTAGGGTTTTTTTGCCTTGTCATAAAATGAAATTTTATACCCGTCAATTGGTCCAACTTACTCAATTTGACTACTAGATGTTATTAGAATTGATCTTGTAAAAAATGATGTAATCTTTGTATTAAGCATGATACAACATGAACAAATTACAAGAATTATGTAATAATAGAAGATGTTTGTTTTTTAGTAATGCTATAAATACAAAAAATTTCACAATAGTTGAATTGAAAAACTTTTACTGATATCATTTTTTCATCTATTACTAACAATCTTCCACGTCAACAAAGTGTGAAATTTATTGTCAGTTTTTTTATTTTTTTGTGTCTTTAGATAAAGTGGATGCATGATGAGGGGGAGGCTTTTAGTAGTGAAGGATGAGATTTTTTGAAACAAATTATTAAAGGTTCAAGACAATAAGAACTATAATTAAAAGAATAAAAACGTGTAACAAAAGTTGGACCACTAAATTGGTCATCTTGCCTCACAAGTCAGTGGAGGAGACTTCTTCAATGGGGTCTCAATGCCTTGTAACCGAACATCCTCCTTCAATACACGCTAACACTATCTTGCACCACTACCTTCTCTGGAGTCTGGACTGTGTATATATAAGTATTTAAATATTTAAAAAAAAAAAACTTTTTTCTATGTATATTCTTTAGTATATGCCTCTTGTAGGGACTCAATTTGGATTTGACCCTGAGTATGAATGGGTTTTCAACCCAACAAGCTCAAACAATAAATTTTTAGAGCATGGGTACAAGAACTAGTACTGTTTGACAGGAAAGGTTATACTCATCAAGTAACAAGGGATATTTTAGGTTCATTCCTTGAGAAAAACTCTCTTCGGCTCTCTTTCAGTCCGTCTCTCTTTTCTTTTCCTCTTTTTTTATCAAAAGTCCTCCCTTTATTTCATTCGTTTCTATGTTATATACTCCGTTCTCCCCTCCGTTTCCATTGTACACGTGTAGTTCTTATCGTGGGAGCTCCTTTCTGTCCTATCCAGCACCTACCGGAACTTTCTACTCAGTGGCCATAAAGCTGCTTAATCACTGTTCAGGTATCACCTTTACATTAATGCGGTCAGAGGGTTAGCTGGAAAGCATTTAATGTGGAGGTGATGGCCTTGAAAGATATTTGCTACCTTCCCCGATTCCTCCTTAGGTTTATACCCAATTTCCAGTTCAGATACAACTTTGCGGAGTCTCCTCAATAAAATGAAAGTTACATTCACCTCGGACTTTGGTGTCCTCGGACGTGCGTTATGCCGCTGTATACAATATCCACTCATTTCTCCTATATTATCCATTTAATAATAATAAAAAATTTTTAGGCTATCCTCGGATAACTAATCGTCCTCGGATTAGGCCGTTGGGCCTTGAGCCAACTTCTGAGGATTACTATATCTTTTTAACTAACAGGCCCCACACCTCTCATTGTAAAAAAATAAAATAAATAAAATAAAATTGAAAAAAATAATAATAAAATGAGATCATTAACAAATGAGATAATTAAATGTGCTAATAATCCTATCATATCCTTAAAAAGGATTAGTTTAGGGATAAGGATAAATGTGACATATAAAAGAGACTAATTTCCTTCTTCTTCTTCTTCTTTTATTTTTGTTTTTGTTTTTGTTTTTAAAAGCTTGCTATTTAATTTTTGACATGCGCACTTGCCACACTGTACCTTGGACCTGCATGTTATTCACTATTCGTACCTGACACAAACAATTGTCGGCAGCTTGGTCTTTCCTCTGATTGCTATCACTTTTCCTTTCATAGTTGTTATTGTTGTTGTTGTTGTTGTTGTTGTTGTTTTGTTTTTTTTTCTTTTTCTTTTTAAACAATAAATTAATTCATACATGTTAATTACCGTTAGTGGAGTCAATCTATTTGATTCTTTACATTCAAAGAATTTAGATTGAAATCTCTCCTATATATCACACATATTAAAAAATAAACAAAAATCACTATCAGCAACAGAATGTCAATTGGGGTACAATTGATTCACAATTTATTAATTGATACTTACTAACTTCTGTTGTTCCCTTGTCCATAAAACAAAAACAAATAGTTTTTTTTTTTTTTTTTGGGTTAATGGCAAATTAGTCTCCCTGGTATGTATATATTTATTCACATCTCAAGGTTACACCTTGTACATGCATGGATAAAGACTCAATCAAAAGGACTATGATAGAGAGTGAGAGCAAGCAAAGAAATGAAACAAAAAATGGTTGAAATTTAGTTAAACTAATTAAATTCAAATATGACTTTCTACTTTGTAGCAACAAATTTGGTTTGGCTGCGCTATCTATCGTCAGTCACTGCATGTACATGTCCACTAAGACTAAGCCACCAAATAGTGATTGTAACTTGTTAGATATAGACTTGTGAGAATGTTATCACTGCCCATTGTGGCCCATGTAAGTGTGATATGCTTTGCTTTCTTTGCCTTCTCATGGTGGGGGCTCAAGGCTTGTCAGACTCCTCCTCCCATATCGGCTTGGACTTCTTCGTACAAAAGGAACAATGGGCCCCCAATGGAATTTCAAGATTAATGAACATTCAATGAAAAGTAGAAAATACTTCATCAACTGTTTCTATGTTTCTTTCAAAGTTGTAGACTTAAAACTAAGGGATTAGAAAGGAGAATATTAAAAACAAAAAAATTAATGATAGAGAATGTTGTTGTGGAGAACCTGGCCTAGTCTATATGTGTGTGAATATATAATCAAAAGATACATATATGATTATGCAACTTTTGTTGACCAAGGCATATCAATGATGCTATAAAATTATCCCAATTCATGAGTCATGACAAAAACAACGGTTTATGAATAGAGCTATGAAAGACAAGTATGCATGATGCCGTCTTCCCTAAAATCTTTGCTGTACTATAGTACAAATTGGGTTACTCATTTCAAATCTTTTGGACAATGCCCTCTATGATATTCTTCAATTTAAAAAAAAAAAATTAAAAATTAAAAATCCTCTTCAATGTGTGAGTTACTCTTAATTTGAACTATTGCTTGACCTTGCTTTGGGAAAGCATCACATAATCCAATCAATTGGATTGTCATGATTATATGACTAAATTTGTTTCTTGACATTACAAATTTCTGAATATTATGATGATTATTGGATTATTATGCCAATGTATCACATCATTGTGTCAACGGCACAGTGCTTTGCCATTTTTGTGATATTTAGTCAATTTTGCCTAATAATAAGTGATCTACTAAACTAGGGTTGAAGGGTGGCATGTGATAATGTTGAATATTTGAACTGCTTTTTCTTTTTCCTTGTATAACTCCAGATTTTATGCCAATCAATACGCCTTTTTTTATTTTTTATAGAATACAAAGTTTCAAACTCCCTTTCTTTAAAGGTTTAGAGTTTAGAGATTGGGTGGATTATAGTAATTCAACCATTGTTCGAATTATAAAGGGTTGGTATCAAAAATCCACTTACATATAAAATAAACCTTTTAATATCTTCACCTAATAGTAAAATTAATCATGATAAATTACACATCATAAGTTCCAATCATATTATATCTAAATTATATATAAAAAAAATAGACATTAGATAGAATATCCTGATTCTAACCACAACTTCATTTCACACCCCCTCAAAAAAAAATCCCCATAAATCCTAAGATCGAAGTTGTAAGCAAATGCTGGTGCCAAGAGTGGCATGTGGATATTTTATTTGGATATGTTTGTTCACTTTGTTGGACTTCGGAAAATCTCTCATCTTGCATTATTAGCTTCTCATGACCTTGGAGGAAACCACTTCTTCAAGAAAAGAAAAAAAAGAATAATAGTGATCACAACGAAACTCAATACCTGTGGTGTATATAAGACATCCAAGGATGTCATTATCACACCTACCATTTTTATTTTTTTCCCACAACTTTCAAAGTCAAAAAATCATATTAATCAAAGCTTGGACCAAGATTTCTTTTTTTTTAATTATATACCATACTTTGTTTCAAAAAAAAAAAAAAATTATATACCATACTTTGTGTGGTCCTTTATAATTAAGCTCAATTTTAGATAAGAACCCTCACTTTGTATTAGTACATTACATAATGAATCAATGATAACTTTTAAATTAATTAATGGAAAAGAACATTTTAGCATTAGTGAAGATGCAAGCAGATGGAACTAGTTCCAAAAGATACATACTAGAAAAAATAATTATATAGTAAGATGTTAAATCTATTCTTTCACTTTCACCTACATTTTTAAATAAGGGCTAAAAGCTTCTCTTTTTGTCTCTTAATTGCCCTCAAAATGTTAAGATTTGATGCTTAACAAATTTATCAAGACCGTTGCTTTGATGGATGACTTCTGGGATTGGTTACTTACTGAGAAAAGCATCAACCAGATCATGACAGTCCATTCAAGAACAAAAAATGGGTGAAGATTTTGATGTTTCTAAGAGAAACTAAAAGCCTAATAGGGAACAAAAGAGCCATTTTTAACTCATATTTTGGAATATGTAATTCATATCTTGGTGGCCCACCAGAACAAAAATTTACATTTGGGCCTCCTTTATTTGTGTTTTTAACCATGCTTATCCCATATTGTAATCCAAAAAGAGGTGAATAAAAAAGAATAGAATAAGATATGGTTACTAGTGAAAGCATGAAAGTGTTATCCTTCAACTCTTAAGTTGACCACAAGGACCATATAAGAGCAGAGAGGACTGAGTAAAATATATCATTTTGAATAGGGCCAATAGCAACAACTTGTGCTACTGTTCTGGCTTTTTAAGGGTTGCTAATGAAGGAGGGAGCATGGTTTTTCATGCAGCCGCCATGCAGTTTGAACTCTTTGAAAGAAAATTAATAAAAATATTTTAAAAAATTAGGGAAAGATAGGGACAAAGAAGAAAATTTTGTAACACCAATGATAGGAGGCCAGGAGAATTAAGGTCAAGATAATAATATCTAGCTAGTTTTATTAATTAATTTGATTATTAGACTGATGAGGTATATAGTCTATGCCGGCAACCTCTATTCTACGAAAACAACATGCCAATGCCATACTTTCCTTGGCACCAAACTGTGTTTAAATGTATGGTAGAAAAGTATTAAGTGTGACAATCAAACAATGACACATTTTGAGGTCCCTCAAAAATTTTCTTTCTTTTATCTATAAATGAACACTTTTTACATACCCAAAAAAAAAAAAGTCTATACATGACCTTTGAAGTTAAAATACTTGGGATATTGGCTTGCACCCTAATTCCAAGGTATTTGTTAGTCACTTCTGAATGACATATAGCAAAAACGTGACAAGGGTCTTAAAGTGTTGGACAGGATTGGCCATGCCAGCTCCTTATGTTTCACATTGTTACCATGAAAACAAAATGAGAAGAAATCAATCTTTTTCCTCTATTGTCATACTTAAATCCCTTGAAAAATTCACATACTTTATTTTAAACTTTTGCTTATTCTGATGACACTATAGCTACTGAAATAGCTCAAGTGCACCACCTTCTATGGGGGAGAACCAAAGGATGAGATCATTTCTCTGCAGAGCATGCACAAGCTTTAGTTTTGCAATTTCCAAGATATGGAAGGAATCTAAAGCTAAAGTAAGTAAAATGTTTCAGCTAATGCCAAAGCCAATTATGATTATCAAATTTATTAACCAGGCATTCAAGCTCAAACAAAATTAAAACTCAAGCTCCATTAAAAAATAACCCTTTGTAATGAGCAAAAGGCTCCGTACTCTCTAAAATACACCATTGATCAGTGTACCCTAAAACCATAATAGCAAATTAACCATACTCACCAATCCTTAGGGCCAAGCAATAATTTGAAGTTTGACCCATTGATCGACATCCTTATTAGAATTCCAAAGAATCCCATTTCAATGTTCCATCCCTAGCTAGGTCCAACCCCTTGTAGATCCCAATCAAAAATCATCATCAATATTTTTTTTTGTCCCATTTCAATGTTCCATCCCTAGCTAGGTCCAACCCCTTGTAGATCCCAATCAAAAATCATCATCAATATGTTAGTATAGGTACACAGTCCCACGGGTGCTCTTTCATGTAGCTGGCCTATGTAGAATGGTCCATGCATGCAAAAAAAAGATTGTAAAAAGAGGACCATCCTTCAATACCTATAATCCATAGCTACAAGTTTCAATATATAACTTCAAAATTGTACTTCTGCTATTGAGTACCAAAAGCTCAAAAGGGTTTCTCTCTTTCTCTCTCTTAAACTCTTTTCACTCACCCCCGTCTTTTATGGGTGCCTAGGGAAAGTCATATATACTCACACATAAGGCAAAGGAAGTTCAAGTAGCTCATACAAGGTCTGTCTTCGATAGAAACTAAATATGGGATTGTGGTTTTGCTAATATGCGCAGGGGTGCTTAGTGTACAACCCCTTTTTTTTTTTGGAGGCCTAAATAAGCAGAAAGTACAAGCATGAAAAACCAAAAGAGAGAGAGAGAGAGAGTGTGAGAGAGAAATGACGTCAGCATGGTGTAGGGCATAGGTTATGAAAGAGGCAAAATGGCAAGCGGCGGAGAAAGCTCCGTTTATAGGACCACCTGCTTTAAACGGACAAAAATGTAAGCCTCTCATTGGTTTTGCTACAGCCTCACTCTCATTTGTTGTCGCGTGTCTTCACGTACGTTGTTTATTCCATGTTGTTTGGTGTTGGGTTTGTGTTTTGTCACTTGTGTTTGGGTTGATGGGAACGTGTGAACGCTCGTTTTTCTTTTATTTATTTCTTCTTCTAAAAAAAAAAAAAAAATTTTTAACTTTGATAATCATAAAAGTCATTGGTTTTACTTTGTGTTAGTATATTCCGTGTCAAAATTCTCTTGAAATTGATATTGAAATACGTTGTATTAAGTCTATTCATAATTGGGTTAAGGTCTAAATGTTGAGAATTAAAAATGTTACAAGAGGAATTCTAATCAACTGAAATTGCACATGATAAATTTTGAAAATTAGTTGAGATATAAATTTTAGTTGACACTCGAGGGACGTTGGGTCGACTAAAATTTCATGAACTTGATATAATTTTGTTACGAATCCACCTATTGTTTTAGCCCTTCCCTATTTTATATATTCATCATTTTCCAAAATCAACCCAAGTTCACTTCTGAGAGTTGAGAGAAACCTACCCAATTGTGAGAACCAAACACTTCACATTTTCTCCACTCTCTCCCTCTCACCATAGGCAAACACTTGAGAGAAGATCAATTCCTTCACACTCATCACTAAATTTGTGTTATAAGGAATTGAAGTTCTTGGAATCATTGTAGCACACCCATATTGTTCCATGGAAGTTTGAAGATGCAATTGGTGGTTCATTGTGGATCTAGTAGTTAGATTGAAGAAATGACTCGCAGAGTTAGTTGCTAGCAACCTAACAGAGGTTCGAAGGACTTTAGTACATATTGAATGGTTTTATGTGTATAATGTACAACAACTATTCATTTTAGTAGATCATTTCAACGGTGGTGTCGTGAAGAGGTTTTTCCGCCCAGTTCTTGGATTTTCCTCTTCGATAACAGATCTTTTGTTATATTGTGGTATCATGTCTTTAATTTTCTATGGGCTGCTCATTATTTATGCTTTACATTTATCCATGCTAATTTTGATGTCCATGCACTATATATATATATATATATATATAATTGGTTAATCACTTAAACTTGGTGTTAATTGTAAGATTAGGTTAAAAGTGATTAAGCCACAATTTAAACGTTTGGGTCTAAATCAACACCTTGGTGGATTAGTTATTTCTCAAAAATGAAAAATGAAACAAAAAACGTGTGAGGTGAGGATGTTTTTAAGAAATAATTTTGAGAATTAATTTCAAGAGGATTGAACTTTATGATACATGAATATGCAATTATCAACATTTTTTAAAAAATGTTATCAATTTTTTCATTGAAAATGATTTGACGATGAACATTATTCATGTGTTGATATTAAATTTATTTTTGAGAATTGTATTTAGCAAATGAGTCTTGTTTTGATTTGGACTTAGAAATTTTTTTTTTCCCTTTCTTTTTTGTCATAAGAGATGATTAAGAAATAAGTTATTTTAGTTCCCAAAAATTGATATTTAATAAGAACCTCAAATCAAATTGGGCAATGAGTGTAGGGAATTTACATCTATATGGTCATGTTAGGAAGTTCTGGATTTCGAAACTCATGTCTTGTTTCTTTAAATTGTTCATCTATCCACATGAACAATTTGGATTTTTTTTAAGCTTCAAACTAGGGTAAAACTTTGCAAAAAAAGTGACTTAAAAAACTTATAATAGAGCCCTAAAACCATGAAAAAATTGAAAGCAACTTTGAAACAATTAGGTCTAAAGTTGCTGTGGACTTGCAACCTAAAAGCATGATGGTTATTGCCATTCCATGTTTGTGTATTGGCAAATGGCAATTGACATCCAATTCTGCGCGTGGAGTTGGTACATTTTCATCATAAATAAAAAGAATAGATGCGGTCCCATGCAATGGGGAGAGAGAGAGATATATGGGTGGTGGAGTAGTGCTTTAATACACACATTTAATGAGAATTATATGGAGAAACATTGGACCACCTCATCTCATCTAAATCAACTTACCCACAGTCCCTTATTTTGGGAACAATTTGCACAACCCAGGCGCATCTACTCTCTCTCTCTCTCTCTCTCTGTCTTTCTCTCTCTCTCTTTCTCTTTCTCTCTCTGTAACACCTTTCAAATTTTTTTTTGGTTCAGAAGAAAAATAGCACACACACTAGGCAGGCCCACCAGACCAGAACCCCAACAGAGTCTACACTGAAACTCATCTGAAAAGCCTGTAAACAACTCCTACTTAGGAATGATTTCTTGGGATTCGTTCCATACCAAGGTTTCCAAAATTCCAAAGCTTTTTTAACCTCTTTTTATTAGTATTATTTTTGGTTCTTGGTACTTAGTAGGATTTTAATATCAGCATGGTGAGGTTATGAAAATCATTTAAAGTAAATTAAAACAGGGTCATGTGGCGGCTTGTAGTTTGTGTACCAGGCAAAGGACGATCGTTACTTTCTGTCGTTGCTGGTTCTCTCTATCAGTACTTTGTAAAGCTGGGAACTTTAATTTAATAATATTTTTTTTAAATAATATAAAACATTGGGGTGGGGGGGGAAAAAATTTTTTTAACTATAATCATTTTTTTTATTGTTGGGTATGAAATAATTGAGGTTACTATTTGATTTTCTATATAAGAATTAAGTAGTCTATTTTGGATGTATTTATACCATGCTTCATTGACCCACTTTAGAGAGAGAGAGAGTGAGAGAGAGAGAGAGAGAGAGAGCAGCACATATCAAATGATGAACATGGGTTGGAGGTCATCATCACCCCTATCTGATCTTCTATTTCTGAGGAGATATATCTGATCTTTCTTTCTAGGAAGGTTTTTCATGGCATACCATGTTGGCTTATTAAGAGAACAAATCTGAGGAAAATAGGCCACTCCTTAATTCTCTCCTCCTCCCATCACCTACTACCATCGTCTAGTTCCCTCCTCCACCACACCAACACCACCAACAACAACACAAATTGCTCTACTTTTGCTCAACAGTCACATAGTCCACTCATCTATAACTGGTAAGTCTTCTGTATTCCTCTCTAATCCCAGAGTTTCTACATAAATAAGAAACTAAAGACAAAGTCTTTTCCTTTTCCCAGTTCTCTGATGAATCAAAAGGGTACCTTTTTGGTCTCATAAAATTTTGATTGCTGAAATTGTTTGTTTGATGATGATCTTCAACTTTGGATTAATAATGGTTTCTGGGTTTTTTTTATATAGGATTGGATATTGATGTTCTTGCAGTTGTAGAAGCTTTAGCTTACAAGCAAGAGCAATATATTATTATAAATAGCAAGAAGAAGATTTGTCTTTCATGGCTCGAGAACACTGTGAAGATAAATCCGGGAATATGGTATCTTCAGCTGGCTTTTGTTACTCAGATGTTTCATCTAGTAACCCAACTATACAGACTCATCTAGTGAATCAGATCCAAGGCTATGAGTCCAACCAGGAGATCTTCAACTTGACCACTGGCATGGAGATGATAGGGTTTTCAAAGAATCTACAGCAACAAAGTGATAGTAACTCAGTCATGTGGAAAGGGTTCTATGGCAAGTCTCAAAGCCATGCTGGTCCATCCTCTTCAAAGACCATCAATGAGTCCACTAGTGATTTCTATCAGCATGAGTTCAATAAGTCTGATTTCACAACTGGGATTTCTGAAACAAGTAGTGAGAACCTAATAGTTGGAGCACACGACAATACTGGCGCTTGGCAAGAGAATAGATTGCTTGTTGATGATTCTTTGAGGTGTGTGTTTCCTTGTGAAGGAAATGAAAGGCCAAGTCAGGGTCTTTCACTCTCTCTTTCTTCAAGCAATCCCTCAACTATAGGGTTACAATCTTTTGAGCTAAGGCACACTAATCATCACAATCAAGGTGAACAAGATGATATGAGGTTTATTGCTTCCAGTTCTAGAGATGGGTTTTATGGGAAATCATCAAACATTCAACAACCACAAATGATGCAAGATGTGTTTTTGGGAAAAGCTACAAATCATCACGAGGGACAGTTCCACCTCAGGAACTCAAAGTTCTTGGCCCCTACACAGGAACTTTTGAATGAGTTCTGTTGTAGCCTCGGCACAAAGCAAACTGATCAACAAAAGCAAAAGTCCCACAAAGCCAAGCAATGGGAAGAGGATAATGGCAGTAGTTCTTCCAGAAAGCAAGCTCTCTACTCACTTGAATACATGGAATTGCAGAAAAGAAAAACAAAACTGCTTTCAATGCTTGAAGAGGTATATATTATATATGTATCTATATGTGTTTTAGATCTTGTTTTACTCCATTAAAAGATCCTTTCTTTTTACCATGTTCCCTCTACAACTTTTCATTCCTTTCTCAAAATATGGAAATAAAAGTAAAATTTTGTGCTTTCTTGAAGTGAGTTTTAGTTTCAAACAAAGTTGTAACTTTTACTAGGTGGTTGATGGATTGGTGTCTCTATGACTTGATTCTTGAACTAATTAAGCGACTGTGGACCTTTTAATTAATGCCCCCAACTTGTGACAATTTTCGGAGCGTTTTCATTCACTTTCAGAAACCTCTATTCCCATTTCTTTTCTTGGCATCTTGTTTTTCATCTTCTTACTCTTTAACTAGAATATATTCTATGCTGTTACTCTTATACCAACAACTTGATCTTTCTTTCACTCTTATCTCTATCTTCTTGTTCTTCTTAAGGTGGACAGAAGGTACAGGAACTATTGTAATCAAATGAAGGCCGTGGTGTCATCCTTTGAAGCTGTGGCTGGCCATGGTGCTGCCACGGTCTACTCAGCTTTGGCTTCAAAGGCCATGTCAAGGCATTTTAGATGCTTGAAAGATGGGATTGTGAGTCAGATTCAGGCTACCAAGAAAGCCATGGGAGAGAAAGATCCTGCTGCTCCAGGCACAACCAAAGGAGAAACACCAAGGCTACGTATTCTTGATCAGACACTGAGGCAACAAAGGGCTTTTCAGCAAATGAGCATGATGGAAAGCCATCCATGGAGACCCCAACGTGGCCTTCCTGAACGATCTGTTTCTGTCCTCCGAGCTTGGCTTTTCGAACACTTTCTCCACCCGTAAATATCTCTTTCTCTTTCTTTTTTATGTTTCACACACATGGAGTCCTTTATAAGTAAACTACCAAGTTGATTTCACAAGAGAATCAATGTTTTTCACCACACAAAAGTAAGAAACAGTACTTGGTAGTTTGCTTTTAGTATTATGAATTTCTCACATGTAAAGTATCCGTGATTTGGCCTTGCAAAAACAATGTGTTGTTTTGGTAGTTTCTACCCACCAACATTCAGACTACAAATATCATTCTTGTCATATTATATTCAATCATTTTAGTTTCTTTTCTGAATATCTGCTAGGCACCATCTCTACTATTTTTATGTGGGTCTAATTCTATTTCATGTATACGGCCCTCTCACTCTCTCATTCACCACACAAACACGCAAACAAAGTAGTAAAAGTAACAGTCTTTTTGGAACTTTTTGCAGGTACCCAAGCGATGTTGATAAACATATCTTAGCCCGCCAAACTGGTCTCTCAAGAAGCCAGGCAAGTCACATCTTTACTCAAGTTATTTTAATATGTCATGAATTAGTTTATATTATCAATGGGGCAGATCTTCTTGGGATCCATATTATAATATGTATTAATCTAAGGCCTTTTTGTTGTTACATATGTATTACTAGGTATCCAATTGGTTCATTAATGCAAGGGTGAGGCTGTGGAAACCTATGGTCGAAGACATGTACTTAGAAGAGATAAAAGAGAGAGAAAACAACATGACTTCCTCAGATGGGGTTACTAATCTCGATGAGAATGGCCGGCAAAATCAAAACCCACCTCCAACACGCCCTGAGGATCAAAAACCTACACAAGACCAACTTGTCAGAATTGACTCTGAGTGCCTATCGTCCATCATCACTAATCCAGATAAGAATGACTCTAAAACCAGTAAAACCCTCCAAAACCACCACATACAACAACAACAACAACAACAACATAGTTTTGGGAGGGTTGCAGCTGAGACATATGGGGCAATGGAGCTCGACTTTTCTTCTTATAATCACCAGTCAGCTGGTGGTGGTGGTGCAGTTTCTTATCCTAGTGACAGTAATGCTAATCAGAATAACTTCAATGGTGGTGGTGGTGGTGGTGGAGTGTCTTTGACATTAGGGTTGCAACAGCATGGTGGGAGTGGTGTGAGCTTAGCCTTCTCACCCGCCTCTCAGAACTCTCTGTTCTATGCAAGAGACCACATTGAAGATTGCCAACCAGTTCAGTACTCGCTTTTAGATGGTGAAGGTCAGAATCTACCATACAGAAATTTGATGGGTGCACAGTTGCTCCATGACTTGGCTGGATAGAATGCAAAATGCTAATCAAAGTGCATGTGATGGTGATGTCGGCCAAAATTTCTTATCAAAGGCTGATCATGAATTGGTGATGGTAGATGAGTAGTTTTAGGTACAGATAAATACTTCATACATACATAAAGCAATACTTGGTTAGATAATATTATGAATATGATAATTACTTTCATGGCTCAGTAATTTTTCGGAAACCTTTTTTTTAGGGGATTGTAAGAACATGTTTATTTATTACCTTTAGGCTAATTTGAAATTGCTGGTGATTGATGCAAGGTTATACATATATTTATTTCCTCTTTTGGGCAGATTCTATGTTTAAAGATATTAGGAAATTCTCTTGCCTTTTAAGATTGCCCAACTAGGTGATTGAATCATGTGTGGCTCTTGTTTAATCTGAAATTCCAATTCTCTTGGGGCTCAAGTAGATCTTTTATTTTATTCTATTTTATTTTCATTTTTCTTATAAATGCAATTAAATATTGCAGCACAATTTGGTTGGGTCCTTAGCTTTGGAGATTAAGACAAATCCCATTGAAACAATAAAATATCTTTGATCGTTGGATCTTGGATGGTTGTGGTCCCTAACTCATCCTCATGAAGATGATATTTCATGCCAATAAGAATTGCCTGCTTTTATGATCTGTCCACTTTGGAGTTTTGGAGTGGTTTGTTGCTGCTACTTTTGCCAATGAAAATGTGCCTTTCCTTAACTGCCTTTTCACTTAGTGTGATAGCCATTAGGCCCTTAGGGTTTCCATGGACTAAGTGCAACTTGTTAAAGGTTGAAGAGATTAGAGATCGATCCCACCTATATATGGGCAAGTAACATCAATAATACTTCACCATCACATTAATAGACCTAGAGATTTAGAAGTTTGTATGTATGGTGTGCTTCATGCTTATTCAAATGGCTGTCCCCATTTAATTACCAGACTCATTCATATCCTAGGAATAGAATATTTCCAAAACCTCCTTTAACAGAACCGGCCAAACTTTGGCCTTACATGAATGCATGGATATTAGAGTCTTTGGAAAGAAAATTTCACGATATGTTGCTTGAATTAAAGATCATGCGTTCAGTAAGAAGTTTTTCCAAGTAACTTGTCTTATGATTTGCGTCAATAGAAAAATGTGCATTTGGATTTTTATTTTTTTTCTTTTTGGTTGAAAAAGTTATGTGCTGAAAAGAGAAAACTGGTAAAAGTACAATTATGTCTAAAAAAAACATAAAACTTTAAATGATAATACATAAGTAAATAAAAAAAAATAAAAAAATAAAAAGCTAAATCAAACCCATGCACATATATCATACGTGAATGATTCTAGCATACAGCGATGGGAAATTTCTCTTATAAATGAACCTGATGACCACGCTATAAATGCCAATAAATGCGAATTTATTTCCTCAGGGCTCAAGGAAAAGTGAAATGGAGAGAAAGGGTGTAGGTTTAATTTTCATATGGATGTTCCGTACGGTTGTTTGCACATATTATGTGATACACGTGTGGCAGCTAGACTTTACTTTTCGTGGTGACGACACATCTAAATTAAACACATTAGGTTTTGCATGCATGGTTGTCTGGGAAGCATAGAGTGAGTTCTTCAGGATTCTATACTTTTCCACGTTTTCTTTACTTGCCCTCCACATTATGACCTCACTCTCACTGGCCGGCATTATCATCATAAGGTGTAAGCAAAAGGTAGTACTTCATTTTGTATTCTATTCTTTGTTCAATGAAATTATTGGTTCTTTAAAAAAAAAAAAAAAGCAAAAACAAAAAGGAACTTTATTTTTAGGGAAAAGACTTCAAAATGATTCCTAGAAGAAATATCTTTGTCCTTATGATGTTGCAAAAGGGTATATGTTGTTGTCTTGTTGAAGATGTGTTGTGTATATATATATATATACATGGATAGGTTGTAATAATAATATTTGATTTTGAAAAATATTGTTTTACAAAGTTAATAAAGTGAAAATTCAAATTTTGAAATTTTCTAAGTGAAAATTTGAAATTTAGTATAAATTTTCGATTGGTCAAAGTTTTGGCTTGATCAATCGAAATGATGAAGAAAATAATTCTGAAGTCTCTAGATGATTCGATCACTATTCTATTCCTGTTCAATTGATCAAAAAAAGTATTTGATCAATCGAAAAAAGCATTCGATCAATTGAAAGGAACTCTCAACTGATTGAAACTCATAAAACTGAATTTTCTATAGAATTTTTTGGTAACTATTCTGAATGTTTAAAGAAGTTTAAAAAAAAAAAAAAAAAAAAAAACAAACAGGAACTTTATTTTTAGGAAAAAAACTGCGAAATGATTCGTAGAAGAAATATCTGTCTTTATAATGTTGCAAAAGGGTATATGTTTTTGTCTTGCTGAAGATGTCCAATAACCATCTTTGAAATCTCATTCTTTTTTTTTTTTCATTCGAGGGGCTCATGCAGAGAGATTTCTAAGTATGATCAAAGAAAAAAAAATCAAGCTTAAGAAATATATTCTTTGATGGGCGGCAGGTAGCTATAGCTCTTTTTGGAAAAAAAAAAAAAAAACATAGGTTAGACATGACATTAATATAAACTAACTTGGTTCCAACAAGAAACAATACTAAATAAATGCAATGCGTTTGGTCTTTTTTTGGTATTTAGTGAAATCAAAAGATTTCATGCGTATTAGTGAGAATAGATTCTTTCAGGAAAACTACTTCACAAACCTTTTCCAACACATATCATTTTGTAAGTCTTTTGAAGATAGCCATTAATTATGTTTTTTTTTTCCTTTTAGCATTACATATTTCTTTCTTACTGATGAATATATATACTTCTAGTAACGGTATTATGTGGTTCTCTTCTCTCTATGAGAGAACAGTTGGGACATATATATCTTTCGTTATGAATGGCTTTTTCTCTTTGCGAGGACTCTGATCAGCCACCAACTTGGCATTCTATTCTTTTGCAATTACCCATAACACCAGTGCATGTACTACAGTATTCGATTAATTTAAACTTATTTTTTCCGATAAAAAAAAAAAAAAAAAACACTAAAGAGACTATATATTGCATAAAGTAACATTAGATGCTATGAACTCCAGGCAACAAACATTAAGTAAAAATAAACGAGGTGAACCATCTAATGTATTTGTAAATTTTTAAAATCAATTCTCCATTACATTTGGAGCTTCCTAACAGCTACATATTTTCCTAGTTTTATTACAGTACTATTCCTAGTTGAAATTAGTAGAGACAACTTATTATAAGTATTTAGAGGGTTATTATGAACAAAATATTTAGAGTCACACAATGCCTTCACGCTCGTACGTTAACCTACACAAGACAAAGGAGAGAACCTATCAAAGGGCACCGGTGTGGTGCCGGCCAAATACCCTCTGAATGTCAAGTTAGAAAGTATTCTCACAACTCTAGAGTGCTAGAGAGGGTAAATAATGCGTACCTCTATTGATGAGAGTATTGGGGCTTTTATAGTAGTCGAAAGTTTTTCCTCTTAGACTTGGCATCCAAGTCTTTTCCTTGTAGGAGTCCTCCTTTTTAGAGTCCGAAACGTGGTGGACAGATCTTCTCCTTATAGGGAAGATCTTTACCAAATATATGAGATTTCTAGAGTCCAAGTAGCGTAAGGACTCTGTTTAGGGCCTTACGAGAATGGGCCAAAATATTCCCACTAAGGGGTCCAACAGGCCCATGGCCAACCAGCCCATCTTTCTTCGTTCCGTCCGTATCAGGTCCGTCCACATGAGGTCCGTCCACTTAAGGCCCCGTGCAAATGACAGGCTCGTCTATCCTTACGTCCACGGACTGTAGCCGGCCCGTACAATCACAATAGGCATCCTAGCGTGTATTTTCTCCCTTTCAGTTGCCCCCTCACCCGATAGGTCTGTCATGCATAAGAGAACGGACTCATGGGGTGACGGATTTAAAATCTCGATCATGTTTTCATGACACCTAGATCCGTGAACTTCCATCCGTACATTGCTGGATCAGGAGTTAACACATTAATGAGTTGTGCCAAGTGTCATCTGGTCAATGGCCATTGTTTTGAAATGAGGTGTCGCTTCGTCTTCCGTGCACATCCTTTATAAATATCGACCCCTCCGCCCCTCATTTTTCCACTTGTTGCTGGAAGAAATTGTCAGAGCGAGTCTGTCACACCTGTGAGAGAACAGTTCGTTCACTCACATACTCGTCGCCTGCCACATCTTGCTTACTTCGATCTTCTGGTGAGTTGTTTCCTATCCGTCCTTTTTTAATTTTAGCTCTTATTTATCTCTTTTTACACTTTATGCGCCCGTCGTTCTTTCCAAACCCGTCAGAGTCTTAGGTTTTGTCATTACCTGTAGGCCATGTCTAGTGCGTCGAGTAATCAGTCGGTCGTCCGTGACGGGACGGATTACGAAGAGGTATACCCGTCAGGTCCCAAAGACCACGACGCCCCGAGCGAGGAGAGTAGTCCGTCATCATCCTCCTCGTCCTCAACAAATGAGGGCTTGGAGATGATCGAAATACAAGAGGGTTCAGCTGACGACGAAGAGCCAATAGTTAGGTCCGTCGTGGGAACTGATGGACTTAGGGAGTTCATCATGCTCCTAGAGTGGACGGTACACGCTTTCACATCTACTATCAAGGAAGGCCATTTTAACACCCTTAGGGCCCGTTATCAAATCCCAGACCACATCCCACTCCGTCTACCCTACATGTCAAAAAAATGTTATTACGAAGGAGTTGACGGAGTAGGTGTGTACGAACAAGTGCTTAAGGCTGGCCTGAGATTTCCATTAAGTTCGTTACACCGCGAACTCTTAAACTACCTAGGTATATCTATCAGCCAGGTGTCTCCTAATGCCTGGAGAGTTTTCATCGTGATGGAGGTTCTATACGGAGCCATGTCGGACGGTGGGAGAAGGCTTACTATAAAAGAGTTCCTCCACTGCTACCGTCCGGATGAGATAGACAAGTCGAGGGGCATGTATAGCTTCGTCCCTAGGAGCCCCGTCCTGAAAGTTATTTTTGAAGCCCCGGACTCAAATAGAGACTGGAAGAGCCGCTACTTTTTCATAGAATGAGATAATTTGATGTGTCATCTAGGGGAGACGGACTTCATGCCCGTCGACACAGTTTGGGGCATTTTAAACCCATCCGGTATAGCCTGTTATAAATGACTCCATGCAGCTTAATAATTTTCATAATGTTTCTAACGTCCGTCCTCTTTGATGCAGTTCGACGGCGTCCCCAGATTACACTGGAGGAATTCAGTTTCCTTGAAAGAATTTTTTCAAAGACAAGGCCCGAGGAGTGGACGTGGGCCAAGCTCGTCAACCTCAACACCATCCACTGGTATTGTGATGGGCCCGAGCCAACCCTTGCTGCACTAAAGTACGAGAAGCAGACCTGTCTACGTGAGTCCGTCGACCCTTATGACCTGTTTTTACCGTCATTATCATTATTATTTCTTAATCTGTCTACCTTTTTCAGAGATGGAGGATGCAAAAAGGTGAGCAGCTATAAGACTCCAGGCCGCGAAGAACAAAGAGGCTGGAACGGACCCCATGGGGACGGGCTCCAGCAAGCAGAATCTGAAGAGGAAATTGCCCGCGAAGGGTGACCATCCACCAAAGCAGCCCAAGGTCCCCCTGGAGCCGGTCGTCGGCTTGATGGCTGGGGGGTCAGTCACTCCGACTAAACATGGTGCGAGCAAGGGTTTGATGACAGGTCCGTCTGGCAGCCAAAAGAAGCCACCCGTCTTGCTTTGTGAGGACTCCAAGTAT